>NC_086117.1:33922028-34225058 GCF_963921235.1 Mobula hypostoma
TGCCATGTGCAGTCTGAAATGCCATCGAAGTGGTGGAACTTACCATCTCTGCTTTAACTCAAAAATCCCACCCCATCTATTTCCCAATAAATTTTCTATACTATGCTATAAAATTTATCATCTACCTTCAGCAACCAGTCTTCTTTACAGAGTACCATCATCATCACACTTTAGCAGGCTATTCATGGTTTTCCAACATGCTCTCGGCGTTTTCTGCCTTTGCATTTTCTCCGGGTATGTTTTCATCAGCTGTGGTCAGGTCTGGCATGGCCGGCTGGTGTTCCTCTCTTAGGTTTTCTGTAATTACATGGTTACTGGGTATACTTGGTTCCCCACTCTGTCTGTGGGAGCAACAAGAGGGTGAGTTGTATGCTCTAACCTGAGTCCGGTCTTTCCACTGGCTGCCTTGCCGAGTCTGCACACAGACACACGTATCATTGGTTAAGAGTACCGTCTGTGGTCCTATCTACCTGGGGGCAAACCCTGGCCTTTCTGGCAGCACCCTCACCATAACTTGGTCGCCGGGCTGTGGAAGAATTATCCCCTTTCCCTCTGGCTCTTTCTGATCAGCGATTCGCTGCTGTTGTTTCGCTTGATCCTTTCTAATACGGGGTGCGGCCACCGTGACTCTTTCCTCCCTATGTGTCCAGCACCCATCTGTTCCCTCCTTTGCTCCTTCTCTCCTCCATTTTTCCTTCTCTTCTGCCTCTACCTCTTCATGTAAGTTTACTAAGCTGGCTTCTGTCATTTCCTCCTGCACACTTGCAATTTCAATTGCCTCTTGCTCCCCTGCTGCCTTATTTGTAGCCATGTCTGCTCTCAGAGGAACTGGGAAAGCTTTATGTTCTGGAGTGGCCGCAGTCTCTTTGAGTATCCCCTGACATTTTTGTTCCTTCACTATACCTTGAACAGCGGTCAGTGTGTCATTTTGTATAGGGTCCTGCTTAGGGGGTTTATACAGACCCTCCTCTATTTTAACTGGGTTTATCTTTACCTGCCCACAGTCTTGCTTGTGTCTAGCCCACACAGATGGGAACTGCTGACTAGATAACCCATAGCCCCCATCCAGGCTGCAGTCTCTAATGATTGGGGCAGCTGTGCCTATGCTAGCCAGGCCGTGCATTCTGTTGGTTGTGCGCGTTCACTGCCCCTGACATGACCATATTATTTCTCCTTTTCCGGAATCTGTAACAGCTCCTGCTTCCCTTAGGGTATCTACTCCAATGATTGTGCCCTCATTAATTGGACATACCCAGAAATACACCGGAAACTGCACTCCCCCGATTTCTAGTATTTGCTTCTCACTTCTTTTACTGTTTTCCCTCCTACAACCCTGATATAACTGGCCTGTCTGGTTGTTGGTAAGGGCAAGTCTGTTATCGATACAGATGCCCCTGCGTCCACTAACATATTGCATTGCAGTCCCCCTAACAATGCCGTTATGTACATCCGTAAGTCATCAGAGCTGGCTGTGGAGCCCGCTGTCACATCCTTTTCTGCCTTAAGAGGCGCTGTCACTAACTCTTTGATCTGATCCACAGTCAGACTGGTTGCTGATGAGGTGAGTGACTGGGTGTCTGCTGTGACCTTCGCCTGGGCTTTCCCCCTCCCTTTTGGACACTGTCTCCAGCCGTGTCCCGATAAGCCACAGCTGTAGCATATCAACTCCTTCACTGTCTTATATGTGGTACGACAGTCCTTTGCTCGGTGCCCTGGCTGCTGGCAAGCAAAGCAAACTCTCCGGGACATTGCAGTAGCTGCATCCACTATACCCACTTTATGATTTCTCTTGCCTTTTCTTTGGTCTATCTCACTGGCCCATGAAACTACCTCAGAGTAGTTGGACCCTACAGATATCCCTAAATCTAAAACCTCTTGGTGGGCTGAACTCAGGTCTTCCTTCAGCATTTTTAGGAAGACTGGGTCATCCCTCCCCGGATTATCCAACCCTGAATACTCCTCGTACACTCGGTATTTATGTTCTGCATAATCCATGGCTGTCTCGTCAGCTTTTTGAATCACTGTCATTATCGTTCCCCAACTACTCTCACCTCCCCCGAGCCGCTGTCTCACTTCCCCTTTAAAAGAGCGATATCTTTCTTCATTACTGGCGCTCTCTGTAGTTGCCCATGTACCGTCCCGCACCCCATGGGCCATTCTGTCCCACATATTCCTCGGGCACATCTCTTTCACTAACATGTGTATACCTTTAGGGTGCGTCTGGTGAATTTTAACCATTTCCTTGGTTTGCGCCAGAATTCTGAATTCCCACAGGTGACTTTAAGTGAGGGCAACTCGGACAAGATGCTCTGTTTCTCCCCAGGGGTGAAGGGCTTATGAATAGTCGTAATCAAGGTGAAGGGCTGGCTCGGATCGTCAGGGTTCTCAACCTGATGTTGCCTGATCTCAGTATGTGCCACTCTGGTAGATCAATCTGGGTAAAACCTCTCCGTGAGAATTCCCCACACTAATTCCCACACTACGCAAAATATCATAGACGGGTAACAGTTAAACAGTACAAACTTAAAACCGTAGCGTATGTATTCCACAATCTGCCACTTTTGTGTACCCGACCTCATGATGTCTGCTGTATTCCCTTGCATCACACTTGCACACGCATACACTAAAATGCAGCTCCCCGAACGAGTATACACGCCCCTACTCTGGCATCCCGAACGTACTGTTGGTTACCACCTTTCACAACTGGCGGTCCAACTCTCACCAAGTTAACTAAGTTAACATGCAAAGATTCCTCACTTACATAAAGACACATGCACATACTACTTTAATATCTACCAGTTCAGCTCTCCACATTCGTGATACCTTATGTTCCCGTGTGTCCACCGACCGAACAGATCCAAGTGTGAGTGTTATTTTAGAAAAATACTCACCAACTTAAGACTGCTAGGAACGCTGACCACACGATGGGTCACAAAGGTATCCCACTTCTGACACCAAATGCTGTAGCGTGGATGAAATTACCGGAGAGACAGAGTCACTGGTAGATACAAGGCAGCTTCTTTATTTGACCCAAGGTACAGTAGGCATCTTACAGACGGAGACGCTTTCCACAGAAAGGCCTGTTAACTCAATGTGGGCTCGATATTTATGTGCTAAACACAAAGGCAATCGCTACTTAAAAGTTATAGACGATGCATAGACAATGTTTCCTATTGAAGCTACATACAAAATATCACACCATCCTTTCCTCCTGACGCCAACATGTCTGAGTTGGTATCCACAGCCTTTAGGAATGTAAGTTAAGTCTATGATACATTTATTTGGCATTTCCTGTGCTAACATAGAAGACAATTAATATTTATAATGTATAGGTGAAACTGCCTTCAAAACTATAGCATCAGGTCAAACTACCAGAAGCTTCTGGTATTCACACATTTTAGGAAGCCCATTGTGGTGGACTCAATCCACAGTCCTTTGTCAAACAGTTAAAATAGAAGTCGGGTGGCCAAAGTCACTTAAGTGTAAACAAATCATCTACCCAAAAGAAGTCCACTCTAACACTTACCTTCAACGAATAACTCTAACCCCTCCTCATCAAATGTTCCCTTAGCTATATAATGCTGGGCTATTATCATCTGCACCTCAGCTTTCCTCATTTTAGTGGTCACCTTTAGTCTTAACTTTTGAGCAATTGCCAACAGCACATTCCTCGTAGCATCATCCAGCTCTTCAGGGGTTGGTTCCAACAGAAACCTCTCAGCACTAACGTCCATTTCTGCTGTTTTTCCACACAAGAAAATCAAAAGGGATTTCCCCCAATCAATTCAAACAACCCCCCACACAATTTTTAGAATGGCTCCCACCAATTTGTTCGTATCCCAGATGAGCCCCCAATTTTGTCACGTACCCCGTGACGGGTTAAAGAATCGGCAGAAATGGAAAGCACTTTGGAGTCCAGTATTGCTATTGACTAATGGTATTTATTCGTAACTGCGCAATATAGTAATATAAAATCAGATATAAAAACAGGTTAGCAATGATTAGATATGTATAAGTGTAGAAATATATGAAAATCAAGCTTCTTCAAGTCTAGGGGTAAATAGCTAGTCTTACGATGATGAGTAAAGTTCAGCTCAGTTCGTGGTATTGAGTTGAGTAGTGATGGAGAGAGAGAGAGAGAGGGAGAGATTTGAGTCTTCAGCTGAGCTGACGCCGTCAATCATCCCGTTGTCCTCCAAAATCTTTTAGAAGTCACCGACTGTGACTAAAACAAAGGGGACCGTTCTTCTGTGGTGGAATTATCAACCCAGGCGAGGGTTGGTCTCATGAATAACTCCCCACTGGTCACATCCTTTTCACACTGTAAGAGCCACTGATCTATCCTCCAAAACTCACCTTTTCTGTGGGCACAACAAAGTTTATTCAGTGTGAAAAACCATGTGTCTGTAGGTCTAACAGTTGACCTTCTATTTATCTCACTGTGCTGAATACCAGCTGTCCATCAAGCAGCTCCTCCCTTCTCTCTCTGTAAGAACTTGGAAGCTGCCAGTGTCCTTGCAGAAGTGTAAACATGTTGCAGTGAAATCATAACACCATCTCCAAGCAGTCTTCACCTCACTCTCTCTTTCTTTCTCTCTCTTTTTAACAAGGGGTGTCTGTGTTGAACAACTCTCTCTCTCTCTCTCTCTCTTTTCAAAAGCACAGTTCATAGGGGTAATTCAGCACCCTGTCACAATAAGTAAGTTAGTCATCTATTTACAGGACAGAAACACACTAAACATTCAGTAAATTACTTATGTTACACACAGTTGCCAAATATTTATCTAAAATGTTCACCCCGGCCCTCTATTACTGCAGGACACTTCCACTGTTTCCATGGCACCATCTGTAACCTGGTCCATGGTGATCCAGAATCTAGAGAGTAAAGAGAGAGTGTATGCTTTCAATGTGATACTCTACTGGTACCATGATGTCATCATCTAAATGGCATCTAGGGGAGTGCTCGTTAAACAGGCCAATCCCTAGCTGGGGGTGGAGGGGGGTTTGGGGGTGCAGCTTTCATTGACACTCATTGCAACTTTCCACCCTTGAAAGACGCAACACTATGAAATCCAGTTCCCAGGTAGTATAATCCCTGCATATGCGAATGTGTCATGGCCACCATTTTGCAAAGGTGTGCTTTTAACCTAAATTCACTGCTTGCAATTTACAATCTACATTAAGAATAAAGATTGGTTCTTGTTTCAATTAAAATTTGCTTTATTTACATAACTTGAGAGTACACCATAACATGCCAACCTCTTGGTCCCTGGACGTAAATATGTCCCAGAAAGGCCAGATTATAAGGATTTAATTAAATAAGACAGTGAAAATGCCCTTCAACTTGGATCCCTTCCCATATTCCTAACTTATCATGCCCCTGTGTATACCTACATATACACTATCTAACATCCTTAACTGGTTATCTGCAATTGAACAGAGATGGCAATAAAATATTCTAGAAATGTAATCACATCCTCTTTGTCACTTCAACCATTGACAGCTAAAGCTATCAGTAGTGGCTGTCAGTAGTGACCCTGTGGGCAGGATCACAGGATAACTTTGTTTCAGGTCCACAGCCAACAGTTCACATTCTATCCCATGACAGAAGTTTATCAGAGTAATCCGACAACCCGTCTCTTAGTCCCTTGGATTGATCTACAGGAGGGTTTGGGGTAGTCTGCATTTGAATAGCTGCAGGAACCCTATGCTGGTAGCACTCCTCCCAGACTGTTCTTCCAAACCACAGATAGGGCCCAGCTCATTTGTGTCCACTTCCATTTCAGGCTCCCATCAGATGCTGTGTGCGACTTATCTTCTTTCTTGGTCTGCCTTGTCATCAAGTTTGTGGAACTAGATGTCTCTGCCACAATTGGAAACCCTTCCATTTCATTTCCCAAATCTTTCTATTCTGATCTATAAAACTAGTCATCTATGTTACAGAACTGGCCTTCATTACAAAGTACCATTATTGAGTTATTTTAACGCGTTATTTATGGTTTGCTGTCACACTCTTTCTGTGTCTTCTGCATTTGCAAGCCCGGTCCTTTTCATTCACACTTCTTCTGTCGGGAGGTTGATGGTTGCTGAAGTTTCCTGTAATGAGATTGTTAGTGGGCTGACTCACTTGGCCTGCCTTCTCCCTTTGGTTCTCTATGGTCAGCAAAGGTGAACACTCATTTCCATTTTACCCGACACATGCTGGACCTCAAGCACTTGCATCCTAGGAGACAGGATTAACCTGAATCCTGGCTACTCATTCGCATTTTATGAGTCACACTGCGACTATGTCACAACTTTGCAAAGTTCTTTCAAAAAGAACTAAAACTCAGTGTACTTACACTACCCAATATACAGTATCTTTAGCCTTATGGAGCAAATAATGTTTCAGTTCACTCCCAATTTCCCTACAACAACGTAAATTTTAAATTCCCAAATTGAGAAACGAGAAACTTGCTTATTGTGACAAGGTGCTGAATTACCCCTATGAACTGTGCTGCTGAAATCATAAATCACCAATTTCCCAAAATGCTGATTTTTTCTAGAATGTGGGAATCTCATACCCAGAATAAAGGTGCTCACATCTTCATCAGCTTGATCTGAATTCCGCTTTCCAATACCCATTCCAAAAGCAAAGTACAAAGTTTGAAGTAAAATTTATTATCAGAGTACAGACATGTCACCACATACATCCCTGAGGTTTTTATTCTCTGGGCCAATCTTCAAAAATCTATAGAACAGTAACTGCAAACTGTAAACATCAGGAACTGTTAACTGTAAACAAACCATGCAAATACAGACTTAAATAAATAGCAATAAATAACGAGCATGAAATAACAATGTAACAGAGTCCCTAAATGAGTGTAGCTATCCCCTTTTGTTCAAGTACTTGCTGGTTGAGGGGTTGTAACTCTTGAACCTGGTGGTGAGAGTTTTGAGGCATCTGTACCTTCTGCCTGATGGCAGCCATGAGAAAAGGGCACGGCCTGGGTGGTACAGATCTTTGATGGTTGATGCTGCTTTTCTATGGTAATGCTTCATGTAGATGTGCTCAATGGTTGGGAGGGTTTTACCGGTGAGGTACTGGTTCAAATCCACTACCTTTTGTAGGATCTTCCATTCAGAGACATTGGTGTTCCCATAGCTGGCCAGAATGCCAATCAGCACACTTTCCACCACTCATGTATAGAAGTTTGCCAAGGTTTTCGATGTCATGCCGAACCTCTGCAGACTCCTGAGGAAGTAGATCTCAAACTGCTCACACTTTATTATCGGGGAGGTGCAGGGTGTATGACTTCCTCCCTGTGGAGGTAGGCAGGAAGGTGCCACCCTTCACCTGACCCCTGCATCTGCTGAAAATCTGCCAGTGCTTTTTGCAGAACCTCTCGTCAGGGACATTGGCAATTCTGAGTGGAATGGGAAGAAACCTGCAGAGGGCAGAAGCAGCAACACACAAAATGCTGGTGAACGCAGCAGGCCAGGCAGCATGTATAGGAAGAAGTATAGTCGATGTTTCCGGTCGAGACCCTTCATCAGGACTAATGGAAGAAAGTCATAGTAAGAGATTTGAAAGTGGGAGGGGGAGGGGGAGACCTGAAATTATAGGAGAAGACAGGAGGGGGAGGGATGAAGCTAAGAGCTGGGAAGTTGTTGGCAAAAGGGATACAAGGCAGGAGAAGGGGGAGTATCACAGGACGGAAAGCCTTGGAAGAAAGAAAGGGGGAAGGGAGCACCAGAGGAATATGGAGAACAGGCAAGGAGTTATTGTGAGAGGGAAAGAGAGAAAAAAATATTAGGGATGGGGTAAGGAGGGGAGGAGGGGCATTATCGGAAGTTAGAGAAATCAATGTTCATGCCATAAGGTTGGAGGCTACCCAGACGGAATATAATGTGTTGCTCCTCCAACCTGAGTGTGGCTTCTTCTCGACAGTAGAGGAAGCCATGGATTGAGATATCGGAATGCAAATGGGATGTGGAATTAAAATGTGTGGCCAGTGGGAGATCCTGCTTCCTCTGGTGGGCAGAGCAATCTCCCAAGCTGCATCAGGTCTCACCCATATACAGAAGGCCACACTGGGAGCGCCAGACACAGTATATTACACCAGCAGACTCACAGGTGAAGTGTCACCTCACCTGGAAGGACTGTCTGGGGCCCTGAATGGTGGTGAGGGAGGAAGTGTAAGGACAGGTGTACCACTTGTTCCACTTACAAGGGTAAGTGCCAGGAGGGAGATCAGTGGGAAGGGATGGTGGGGGACGAATGTAGCCCTTCTCCGGATAGGGCTCTGAGAGTGACACTTCTCCCTTGACAGCCTCCTTGCCTCTCTTCCCTTGGCAGAGCTCCCACACATGGCATAAAAGATGGGAGTGGGAACGTTATCTTCTTACTCCCTCGGGAACCTGTCTCTGAGCAACAGCAAACAAAAATTCCATATAGATCATGCGGGGCCCTCCACAAGCAGACACTTGTCTAATTTATGCACCCGACTACAGAGACCTTCCCCCAAGTACGCTAATCCCTCCAATAATACTGAACAACACTTCTTTTTTTCAAAAGTGTTACGTCCTTAGAAATATTTATTTTATATGATGGACTGCTTGAAGCTAAACACAAATATAAATTCAGTATACTTGTATCACATTGGAATTTGGAGAAACACAAAATTAGCTTTAAATGACTATAATGCATTTAACTGCATACAGTGCTGAGGTTTTACAATACTTCAATTAAGTTAAAAATGTTTTGAAACATAGAAGCATAGAAAACCTACAGCACAATACAGGTCCTTCAGCTTACAATGCTATGCCAAACATTTACTTACTACAGAACATGCACTTACATGTTTTGTTGATGATCTTCATTTGTACTCAGTGTCTGAGGCTTCTTGCTTATGTGTACAACAATAATTAGCCAACATTGCCCTGATACTATTTCTCCATGACTGTAATATCGTGGTGAAAGCTTTCACCATGCTCATCTCTGACAGTGCCAAAATTTGCAGGGAGGATGTCTAAATGGGAATGCAGAAAATGAACCTTTAGTGACATATTGCATTTCATGGTTTTGTACGCTTGAAGCATGTTGCCAACTAGCTGTATGTAATTTGGTGCTCAGCAGTTGCCAAGAAAATATTCAACAACATCCTTGAATGTCTTCCATGCAATTTTCTCCAGTGGCGTTCGAAGATCTTCAGCTGCTTATCATTGACCTGTTTTGATTTTTTAGACCATCAAAATACCTTCCTTAATCTTGGCATCAGTTATTCAGACATAAGTTATGAATTGGAATCACAAGTATCAGTGATTTCAAAAAGAATGGTGCATGATTGGAAAATTTCATGGTGATTTTCATAATTGGCAGCCCAAAATATATAAGAAACACCCAAAAGAATTCAGGAAACAAAATCTATGCTGCCAAGTGTAATCTGATAGTGGAATCTATGGTGCCCTATATCGCTGGTTCTGATAAGAACAACAGCACTCTTTTTTGATTGGGACCTGCTGCTTTAACAAAATACCCCATCATGATTGGGGTTAACCTATGACATCCAGTGGGTTGCTGCTGTTGTGATAGATCCCTGTGATAGAACCGACTGGCGAAGGACTCTCATCTCTTTCTCCACTGTGCTCCACTCCTCTTGGAGCTATCCCATTCGAAGAGTGAAGGACAACTAACTTTATCTGCCACTATCTGTATGCTCCAAAGCAATTCATCACCCCCTTCTCTGATCAGTATACTGGCATCCTGTGCTCTGCTTGTAAGTTGGTGAGATTCCTAAATCCCACGCTGTTGTTGGTCCACCATGGGACTCAGTACTCCTCAGATAGGGAGAATCCCTCTCTTATATTTGCTTTTCCACATAGCAATCTTCAGCTCAATCACCAAACCCTGCTCGCAGTGCCAATTGTTTTGTGAAGTCAGGTTTGTAGGTTTGGTGAGTTGGGACAGAAGACACCACTGATAAGTAAATTACCTATTTATTTACAGGACAAGATAACCATTAAACGTTCAGTATACCATTCAGGTTACCCTCAATTACAAATACTTAGCTATAATGTGTGTCTGGGCCGTCTCTTACTGCAGCACACTTCCACTCTTTCCAAGGAACCATCCACAACCTGTGACCCAGAGAGTAAGAGAGAGCAGATGCTTTCAGTGTAGTAGATTTATACTTTATCTGCGCCATAGTGTCATCAGATAAATGGCAACTAGTGGGAGGCATTGCAATACTCACTAAATGGACTCATCCCTAGCTAGCACAGGGGAGTGGCTTTAGATGAATGGGTAAGATGGACAGTTAAAGCAACAGACTCCTCACATTCAAAATTGTACTAAGTTGAGATTCATGTTTGCTCCTATGTAAAAAATGATGCGTTCTTTAGTAATGGTGGAAATCAATTCACAGCCTGAAGCCACATTTTTAGAATTATGCAAGCATGAAAATATGTTAACTGAAACCATATCTGCAACAAAACACAAAAATAAATATTTTTAAAGTACTCAAGTCTCTTTTGACTCTTTACTGTAGTCCCCAAACAACAGAAGGAAGAAACAGCATGACATTCTCAAGTGATTACTTTCAATGCAATGCCATTCTTCACCCGTGTCATCGGGAGCCAAGTAACATTAACAGTGTCACAGTCAAACAATCAAATGAGAAAATTCTAATAGGTATGTATGCATGGCACTAGGAAATTCAGTCTGCTCAACTTATCAGTGACTGCGTCCTTGATTATCAAATTCAGGTTCACTGAATCCAATTCAATATTACTGACATGGTCTTAATGTGAATACAGATAGTTGAATTTTCTCAATTTGATAATTGCATCATGATCTTAAGACATAGCTTTGATTTATGATGACAGATTGAGCAGAACACCCAGAATTTCATTTAATCCCTGAGTTTACAGTGTTGCTTAAAATGCTGAGAGAACTTAAGTGCAATTGCAAAGAAAGCACAGCAGATCCCACTTCCTTAGGTGTCTGTGGAGATTGGCATGACTTCTAAAATGTTCTCAATCTTCAATAGCGGAGCTTGGGAATGGACCAGTTAAATAGAGTGGAAAAATGAAAGTTATGTAAAGATAACAGGTTCAAAAAGTATTACTGATGAAAATCAAACTATTTAGTAACATCAGAATACATTTATCCAAAATGTAGAAAGGTGAATTTTGAGGAATAATTTTAGTTTATTTTGAAACATTGTGTCATCCATATGATTATGTGAAGAGCATTAAAATAGGACATTCTTCTCATTAAGTTTACTGTGCATTTGTCATTGAACATCACATTAAATCACTTACAATTTCTCAAAACAAAATCATTAACAGTTGCTTCTAGAAATTGTTATGTTTTGTAACTTTAAAATTACAACTAATTGAAAGAATAATGTGGAGCTGATGTCTTAGTTTTGTTTCTACTTTTAGAGAGGCATGCCTTGCCTTTTAACATTGCAGTGTGATGACATATGCCATTCACATACTTTTATAATGAAGTATTTAAACAAGCATACTATATAATACAACTATTAAGAAGACATCCACAGCATTTTAGACTTAAAAGTTGTTTCATTCAGGCCTAAAGATTTACTCGCTATAAAGGATTTCTTACTCTTATGGGATAACATTTTTCTTGACACGGAGGATCATACTTCTTCACAGGTGAGACTTGGGGCTGAGAAGTAATTTCAGGTTCTGAGATTTCCTCCGTGGTGATTGTGGGAGCTGACTCTGGGAGTACAGACAGCACCTCCGCAATGTAGGAGAGTGGTCCAGTTTTGTTCTTAATCTTTCCAAGTACCCTCTTTTAATCATCTCAGTAGTCTCCCATCATGACTATTTTTCCAGGAGTGAAGCATGAAATCCTTTTGTTTGAGGAGCCCTCAGTTTGTCTTAGCTGCTTATCTTGCATTCTCCTCTTGAGACTGCGTTTGCGGAGTTCCAGATGTGAGCACAAGGCAAGTCCCAGGAACAGCATAGCTGGTGCATTGTTGGTTGTAGGGTGTGTTGCTTTAAGATGGCAAAGAGGAAATTGGTGAGCTTCTGATTCAGTGTAGTGTGTTCTGCTAACATTGCTCACAGAGATATTCTTTAGAATCTGGACAAAACTTTCTGCCAAATTATTTCCAACGGATTTAATATGTCTTATTCTATTCACTTTCAAGAATGACTAAAGCTGTTCTGTAACAAACTGTGGTCCATTGTCACAGACCAGGTGTTCTAGAACAACAGTCCTTGAGAAGAGGCTTCTCAACACATCAACAGTATGTGAGGCTATAGTGTATGCTATTGGGAACATTTCTGTCCACTAAGTAGCTACATCCACTGCTACCTAGAAATTTATGTCTATGAATAGTTTGGAAAAATCAACATGAAATCTCTGCCAGGGCAATGCTGGTCATTCCCAGGGATGGAGAGGTGTTGCTCTTGGTATCATCTGAATGCGTTGGCCTCCCAAACATTGCAGGGTAAGCTGCTGGATCTGCTGATGCATTTCACCACCAGACGTAGCTTTGAGCCAATGCTTTCATTTTAACCATATTTAGATGACCGACAAGTAGCTCCTCCAATACCTTAGCTCACAGCAATCCTCAATCCCCACCAAAGCAACGCCGTCAATTGCAAATTCATTCTAGCGCAGGGTTAGACGTGGGAGAACTGGAGCTTCTGCTGCACATTCCAGCCATTTTTGGTGGCTGTGTAGACATGAGACTGTGTGGAGTATTTTCTGGTTTCCCTTTGGATCTTCTCTGTCGTAATAGGGAGACATTCAATTTGTACTAGGGAGAATGTGTCAAGTGGGGGTGTCCTCTTATGTAACATTTTTGAAGTATTTTCTTTTTGTAAGGTAAATGGGACAATAATCAGCATTTCCAAGATTAGTCATCCTCTTGAATTCAGTCTTGTAATTCTGTCCTCCAAGAAACTGAACCCAACTCTGCATTTATGCTGCTGTTAATGGACTGAAAATGAACACCAGTGGTTGATGATCATTAATGAGTATGAATTCCCTCTTGCACAAGTTCTGGTTGAAAAGTTTTATACCCTAAACCAGTCATAAGGCCTCTCTGTCAATCTGTGCTTAATTGTTCTCTGCAGTGGTAAGGGAACATAAGGCAAAGCCTTAGGGTGTTCACTTCCATCGCTCATAACACGTGACATGTCCGTACCAATACCAAATGCATAATTTGTGAATACGGTGCCTGACATCACTATTTCCTTTAACTTCTTGAAAGCCACCTCACTGTGCTTTGTCCATTGCCATTTCTTCCTGTAAGGAATTCAAGGGTGGAGCATGGTAGCCAGTCTTGGCAGGAATCTGTTATAGTAGTTGACAAATCCGAAAAAGGACTACAACTGTCACACATCCTTTGGCCTTGGGGGAATCCAGCACTGCTTGAATTTTCTCAGCACACTTGTGTAATTCTTGTGCAGCCTTGCTGTTATGGTGTGCTCTGAGCCTGTAATCTTCTAATCCTTTTAACACTGTCTTGATATTTTGGATATGTTCTTTGTCATCCTTACAGGTAACAATGCTGTCATCCAGGTAACACTAAGTGCCCGGACAGCCTTGTAGCACCTGGTTTATAGCTTTTTGCCAGAGTGTAGCAGCAGATGTTATTCCTAAAATAAGCCTATTTTCATGATAAAGTCCTTTGTGAGTGATCTTGGTGAGAAATACAATGGACTCTTCTTGCACCTCCATGTAGGTTGGCCTCAGTTAAGTCCGTTTTGCTGAAGTGTTACCCTCCTGAAGGGTTTGCAAAGATAACCTCTATTCTTTCTATACACAGTGTGACGAGAATACACATAGATTAAGATGTTAGCTGGCCTGTGCTGGCACCAGTGGGATCAACAGTTGGTCTGCCACCTGTCTTCAGGAGAAAGAGAGATAAGGAAAACATGGAGCAGCATTTGGAGATGTTAATGAAGGGACGGGAGAGTCTAACGGAAGGAGAGCTGTCAAGATCGGCTCCCCCTTTGAACCCTGAACTGTTTGAAGTGATGGACAGGCGATACCCCAGAAGGGGGATAAAAAGGGACTGGTTCACTAAGGCAGGACACACACGACACCCCGAGGTAACGAGACCCTGGAAGCGGTGCGTCTCCCACAAGTCGATGGGAAGTTTTTGGACGGCTGGTCGCGGGATCAATCCATAGTCGCTCAGGGTGGAAAGGCATGATCGGCGGGAACCTGGTGTGTGTCCACCCTTGCCTGGGTGCCAGGTTCACCGCAGAGAAACGATCGTATCTGGAAACGGAGGGATCACGGTCGGTGACCTCAGATGACATCACAAAGGACTCGCCCGAAAGCTGACTGCGAAGGTCTGTGTGGAAGTCGTTTGAATATTCATTCGTTTTGCTCTCTCTCTCTCCTTCCCCCCACACTGTCCATCTCCCACGGCAGCGATTACTGCGAACTGAACTGAACTTTGCGTCACTTTGAAACTGGTCATTTACCCCTAGACAACGATAGAGCTTGATTGATCCTGTTATCTTAATTCTGTGTACATGTGTGTTTATCATTACTGAACTGTTGCATTTATTATCCTTTTGATTAGAGTACTGTGTTGCTTGTTTCTTTAATAAAACTTTCTTAGTTCTAGTAATCCAGACTCCAACTGAGTGATCCATTTCTGCTGGTTTGGCAACCCAGTTACGGGGTACGTAACAACAGTTAGCTGAAAATCTTCATATTTCCTGACAGGCCCATCTTTCTTGGCTACTGGGACCACTGATGTTGCCCATTGACTATACTCTACCTTGTGGGTACATGGCCAAGTGGTTAAGACATTGGACTTATGACCTGAAGGCCCAGCTGAGCCCCAGCCGAGGCAATGTGTTGTGTTCTTGAGCAAGGCACTTAATCACACATTGCTCTGCGACGACACTGGTGTCAAGCTGTATGGGTCCTAATGCCCTTCCCTTGGACAACATCGGTGTCGTGGAGAGGGGAGACTTGCAGCAAGGGCAACTGCTGGTCTTCCATACAACCTTGCCCAAGTCTGCGCCCTGGAGAGTGAAGACTTTCCAGGTGCAGATCCATGGCCTCGCAAGACTAATGGAAGCCTTTTTCTATACTCTACCTTGGAAAGCATTCCTGCAGCCTCCATGTGATTTAGCTCACAGGCTACTTTATCATGGATGGTATAAGAAACTGGATGTGCTTTATAAAATTTGGGTGTGGCATTTTTATTTAACACTATCTTACTCTTGATATGCTTGAGTTTTCCAGTGTTATCCTTGAACACTTTTGTGACATCACCTAGTACCTTTCTCCATTCACTTCCACTTGACTCTGTTGCAGGGAAAGTGGCATGCAAACAGTGGATGGCTCTCCAATCAAGTTGTAGTTGTCTCAGCCAATCATGGCTCCACAATGCTGGCCCTCCTGTTCTTATAACAGACACGCCCAATGTGGTTTGTTGGTTATTGTATTTCATTGTCAGAAATGTTATTTCCACAGCAGTCATCCTTTCTCCAGAATAAGTTTTTAGTTGGATAGCTGCAGGCTTCAGTTCAATAACTTTAAAGTGCCATTCAATCTCATTTTGACTGCGGTAGTCAAACTCCTAATCAAATTGTACGCTGTTCTGCCCAATGCACTCAGCAAAACTGCCATTTGCTTTTCATTGGCTATTTCATTTGCTTCAAAATACTGCTCAATTCACTCAGTATGCAATATCCAATTATTTCTTCTGTATCGAAAGTGTCTAGCTTTCCAATGTAGCCAGCAATTTATTTTTTTTAAACTTAATACTACGATAATCACTGGTACTTACTGGTTATGAACCCATAAATATTGTCCATTTTCTGCCTTTTTTAATACTTGGTCATCTTTCCTTTTCTGAAGAAACCGCATGCAGTGCTTTATTTTTAACTTGCATGTCTCGCTCCACTATTTATAACTCAAACACTTCTTTCCCTATTCAAAAAAAAACGTGAATAGGGAAAGTGTTCAAACGTGAAAGGGTTCAACAGATAGGTAGTCATCTGGAGGTTTTTTTAAAAATCTTAATCATCATAACTGTTATGTTTGGTAACTCCAAAACATAAAACTAATTGAAAGAAAAATGCAGAGCCGGGAGATGTGTGTCTTAGTTTTGTTTTTACTTTTAATGAAGCACACACTTGTGACGTGGTGACACGATGATGCTTGCCATTCACGTACTTTTACATATCGCCCGTAATGAATTATTTAAACAAACGTGAATGCTTAATCAAACAATATATTTACAATATTACTGAAATATTAAATACACTTTACTCCCTGTATACATATGAATGTATCGCCACCCACAGCTCTAATGTGCTAATTAAATTTGCTGATGATGCTGTTTGTCGATTGGCTTAATCTCAAACAGTAATGAGGTGACCCACTGGGAAGAAATCATCTCGGTGACGCAGGGGCATCAAGAAAACCACCTCTCCCTCAATGTCGCCAAAACAAAGGAGCTGGTTGTGGATTACAGGAGGAATGGAGACAGACTAACCCCTATTGACATCAATGGATCTGGAGTTGAGAGGGTAAACAACTTTACGTTCCTTGGCATCAACATCACCGAGGACCTCATGTGTTATGTACAAACCAGCTGTTGTGGTGAAAAAGGCACAGCAATGCCTCTTTCACCTCAGATGGCTGAGGAAGTTTGGTATGGGCTCCCAGATCCTAAGAACTTTCTACAGGGGCACAATTGAGAGCATCTAGACTGGCTGCATCACTGCCTGGTATGGGAACTGTATCTTCCTTAATCACAGGACTCTGCAGAGAGTGGTGGGGACAGCCCAGTGCATCTGTAGTTGTGAACTTCCCATGATTCAGGATATTTACAAAGACAGGTATGAAAAAAAGGGCCCAAGGTGTCATTGGGGACCTGAGTCACCCCAACCACAACCTATTCCAGCTGCTATCATCTGGGAAACGGTACCAGGACCAACAGACTCCAGAAGAGCTTCTTTCATCAGGCCATCAGACTGATTAACTCATGCTGATTTGAGTGTATTTCTATATTACATTGACTGTTCTATTTATTATAAATTATTATAAATTACTATGATTGCACATTGCACATTTAGACGGAAACTTTACGTAAAAATTTTTACTCCTCATGTATGTGAAGGATGTAAGAAATAAAGTCAATTCAATTCAATTCACAACAAGATTGGCATGCATGTAGGCTAACATTTTTGAGGTTTGGGCTTGGGTGAAGATTGGTAACAATGTGGACTGTATATTTGCTTTGTACTTCTTATTATATTAATAAAAGTTTTTTAAATAAGTATATCATTTTCTCTAAGTTCCAAAAGTCAGCATGCAGTTTATTGAAAACACATCCACACCTGATGTTATCAGGAGCAGAAGAGATATATTGTTTCAGCAGTTTATTATATAAGCCAAATGTTTCACCAATCATAAAACATGATACTCTGGATGTTATAGATCTTTGGTAATTAAGAAATAATTTGGCATAACTGGGATTGAAATTTTGAGATTGAAATGGAAGAAAATGTATGAAATCCTTCAATGACACAGTAGTGAAAGGATTTGTCTATCATTAATTTGTTACCCATAGCAATTGTTTTTTTGACTTTGGATCCAGTTACAGGTAATGAAAAAGACTTCTGCATATTTTTCTCTATTTCACAAACTGTTATTTTCCTTTGAGCTATCTTCCATGAGAAACTCAGTCAAATCAATTCTCAGTCAATCTGCAAAACCAAAAAGATGATTATTGACTACAGAATGAAGAAATTGGGTATCTATGAGCCAGTCCTCATTAATGGTTAGGAGGTGGAGGGGGCTAGTAACATTAAATTCCTGGGTGTAATCATAGCAGAGGATCAGCACATAAGTGGTATTTCGAGGAAAGCATGGCAGTGCCTCTAATTTGGCTCACCCCATAAACTTATGTTACATTCTGCCTAATTCCCTCAAAGTTAGTACTGCTCCAATTTAGTTGTGGGCCCATTCCCTCCTTCCATCACTAGCTAAAAGCTAAAGTAACTATGCTTACTGAAGGCATAGTGCCCCCTGACTGTCACTTCTGTTACTTATCCTGCCTCATTCCTCAACAGGAGGTCCAGTCCTGCAACATCCCAAGTATGTCCTATTGACGCATGCGCCAGTTGTGCATGCAGCCTGCTACAGTTGCTCCGTAGTTTCTTACTTTAAAACTTTTTAACTTAGTTATTTGTTGTATTTTTTTCTCATGGTAACACGTTGAAGCTGCACCCTCTCGAACATGCTGGTGGAGAGAGTTTTACTTGTTTTTTTAGCGCTGGAATTAGTTACATTCGGACATGTCTCGTTAGCGTGGCAGCAGGATGGCCGCATTGTGTATTCCAGGGACCAATTGATTGCGCTCATGCCCGCCGGTTTAGCGAACAGAGCAGCGGACATCCCGGCTGAAATCTGGAGGAAAACACACAGAGGATGCAGAGGGGAACAAAAAGGCAAGGGAAGAGGACCGGGTCGAGACAACAGAGGCTTATGGAGAAGAGAAGTTATAGGCCGTGTCTCCCCTCTCTCATCATGGGAAATGTGAGATCGCTGGGGAATAAAATCGACGAACCGACTGCACTTGTCAGGAGTCAGAGAACATTTCGGGAGAGCAGTGTCATGTGCTTTACTGAGACGTGGCTGAACGAGGACATAACCGATCAAAGTGTTTCCATAGAGAGCTTCCAGACCGTTCGAGCTGACCAGAATTGCACTGAGAGCGGTAAACAAAAATGAGGGGGGATGGCAGTTCTGGTAAACAGCAGGTAGTGCAATCCTGGGCATATTACGATCAAGGGACGTGTTTGCAGCCCAGATATTGAACTTTTTGCTGTTGGACTCCGGCCTTATTATTTGCCAAGAGAAATCTCGCGTGCAATTGTGGTTGTTGTGTACATCCCTCCCTCTGCCAACCCAACATGGAGAGGATATTGATGGGCTCACAGAGTGCATCACTGATTACATCAGCTTCTGTGCGGACTGCAATGTTCCGACAAGAAGTGTCCTTTGTTATTCAAATAAGAATCCATGGGTGACAAAGGACATTAAGCACATCCTGAATGCTATAAAGAGGGCGTTTAGAGATGGAAATAGGGAGGAGCTGAGGGCAATGCAGAGGAACCTGAAAGCCAGGATCAGGGAGGCTAAAGACAAGTGCAGGAGGAAGCTTGAGTGGAAAATCCAGCAGAACAACATGAGAGAGGTCTGGAGGGGGATGAGGACCATCACTGGGTTCCGGCAAACGAGCAACAGAGGAGTGTAAGGCAGTGTGGACAGGGCCAATGAACTTAAACCTGTACTTTAACAGATTTGACATTGTGGCCCCTGCCCATCCCAAACATGAGCCATCTGTTGTCGGCCCCCAACCAACACATATTCCACTCTCCCCTCCTACCCCTCCTCACAGTCCCCCACCCTCCTGTCATGACTATACCCCTTCCCCACACAAAACCACCACGGTGGGCTTCACGGCTCTACAGGTGAGAAGACAGCTGAAACGTCTCAACCCAAGCAAGGCTGCAGGACTGGATGGTGTCAGTACCAGGGTGCTCAAAGCCTGTGCCCCTCAGCTATGTGGAGTACTTCGCCATGTCTTCAACCTGAGCCTGAGGCTCCGGAGGGTTCCTGTATTGTGAAAGATATCCTACCTCGTCCCTGTGCCGAAGACACCTCGCCCCAGCGGCCTCAATGACTACAGACCGGTGGCACTGACCTTCCACATCATGAAGACCCTAGAGAGACTTGTTCTGGAGCTGCTCCAGCCTATGGTCAGGCCACACTTAGATCCCCTCCAGTTCGCCTACCAGCCCCGACTAGGAGTTGAGGATGCCATCGTCTTCCTGCTGAACCATGTCTACGCCCACCTGGACAAGCCAGCGAGCACTGTGAGGGTCATGTTTTTTGACTTCTCCAGTGCGTTCAACACCATCCGCCCTGCTCTGCTGGGGGAGAAGCTGACAGCGATGCAGGTGGATGCTTCCCAGGTATCATGGATTCTTGATTACCTGACTGGCAGACCACAGTACGTGTGCTTGCAACACTGTGTGTCCGACAGAGTGATCAGCAGCACTGGGGCTCCACAGGGGACTGTCTTGTCTCTCTTTCTCTTCAGCCTTTACACCTCGGACTTCAACTACTGCACAGAGTCTTGTTATCTTCAGAAGATTTCGGATGACTCTGCCATAGTCGGATGCATCAGCAAGGGAGATGAGGCTGAGTACAGGGCTACGGTAGGAAACTTTGTCACATGGTGTGAGCAGAATTATTTGCAGCTTAATGTGAAAAAGACTAAGGAGCTGGTGGTAGATCTGAGGAGAGCTAAGGTACTGGTGACTCCTATTTCCATCCAAGGTGTCAGTGTGGACATGGTGGAGGATTACAAATACCTGGGGATACAAATTGACAATAAACTAGACTAGTCAAAGAACACTGAGGTTGTCTACAAGAAGGGACAGAGCCGTCTCTATTTCCTGAGGAGACTGAGGTCCTTTAACATCTGCCAGACGATGCTGAGGATGTTCTATGAGTCTGTGGTGGCCAGTGCTTTCATGTTTACTCTTGTGTGCTGGGGCAGCTGGCTGAGGGTAGCAGACACCAACAGAATCAACAAGCTCATTCGTAAGGCCAGTGATGTTGCAGGGATGGAACTGGACTCTCTCACGGTGGTGTCTGAAAAGAGGATGCTGTCCAAGTTGCATGCCATCTTGGACAATGTCTCCCATCCACTACATAATGTACTGGGTGGGCACAGGAGTACATTCAGCCAGAGACTCATTCCACCAAGATGCAACACAGAGTGTCATAGGAAGTCATTCCTGCCTGTGGCCATCAAACTTTACAACTCCTCCCTTGGAGAGTCAGACACCCTGAGCCAATAGGCTGGTCCTGGACTTATTCATAATTTACTGGCATAATTTACATATTACTATTTAACTATTTATGGATCTATTACTATTTATTATTTATGGTGCAACTATAACGAAAACCAATTTCCCCCCGGGATCAATAAAGTATGTCTATGTCTATGACTATGACTATTGACTCAGGAATGCTTCCTGTACATTTCACAAATTCCATCCCATCCAGGCCCTTAACATCCTGGTGGCCAAATCAACACTGGTGAAATCAAAGTCCTCCATTAATACTGTACAATCCTGTTGCTGTTACATCTGAACAGTTTCTCTATGTACCCGCTCATCAAGTTCCTGCTGATAATTGCAGTCCATAATGCAGAAATATTGATTGGGAAGATTCTTAGAAGGAAGAACTAGAGTTAATCTTTTAGGTTAGTGACCTTCCATTGTGACTGGAAAATATTAGAGATCTTTGCAGTCCTGAAGAAGGATTTTGACCCAAAATATCAACTGTCTGTATTCATTTCCATTGATGCTGCCTGAAATGTCTGACCAGCATTTCGGTTGTGTTGCCTTAATGTTAGAGTTATAACTGGTTTCAAAACGATACAAAGGCTGGAGAAGTGGAGAGAGGAAAAAAAAGAAAATGAAGGGAGATTAAGTGACAAAAATAGATAGTCCAAGACAAACATGGCTGATAATGAGAACATTAAGAAATAAAATCTGTCTGAAGACATGAATCATAGTTGTTTGCTGCAACAACTGCCTGAACTGCCTTTCAATCATCTGAAAGTTCCAGATCTATATTGAATAGGACACTTCGATTTTTTTTTCAATTCCAATGTTTTTGCCAATAAATTACAATGTTTTTCATGCCATGTTGATGATCCCACAACTTTGGAGACCTGCTTGGACACATAATCTTCTGACTCAGAGATGAGAGTGCCCTCAACAAGCCAAAGCTTTGTTGAAACATAAGCTCACTTGTTCTTTTTACTGAACTGGGCTCACAGTGCTTTGTTTTGGTGGCGGCACAGAAGCACTTTCAAAGTTACAAGCTCTTCAACATCATCCATTCTTGATTCCCGATGTAAGATAATATTGCCAGGTATGGAGCTATTTATTAGAGGCACAGTTGGCTCTGTTCTCAACACATGCTTACAAATATACAACTTCCAGCAAACATGACTGTATAACAAGGAGCAATGAGAATCCCAGCTGCTAATAAAGTCCAAACTCCTTGGCATACCCTCCATGTCATTGAACTAAACTTTACCCAACAGCTGACCCACATCTCCCAACCAGTTACTACTGCGGATTGATTAAGTGACATTTCTGGGCAGGAAACTAGAAGGCGGTAAAAGTTTTCAGTCCATTTTTAGAGAGCCATTGTTGGATGAAGATTTAGCAAATACTGACCTTCCCGCATACTTACTTCTGGTACTGGAATGATGGGATATAATACACCAGATCTCTGAAGAGTGAGATGCTCCAATGAAAATATATGATATACGAGGCATTTAAACTGAAGAGTGAACAAAATTTAAGGCTATAAATTTAACAAAGGCAAAATGAAGGAAAGACAGATAAAGAGTAATAATCAGCCAACTACAGAAGCATCTGCAGCACCATTATTCAAGGTCATTTAAAGGAAAATTGCTCTTATAAGTGGAACAGCTTTGATTATTCAGTAGCTGAATGCTATTCATGAAATATCGTTAGTCTGAAACTTTGACGGTTATTTGTTATGCTGGATAGTTTTACATTGTGATGTAGTGAAAATATAGTTTCAGTGGGACATTACTCACTGTCATCAGTAGTAGAGTGCTCTGTTTGAATATAATACTTGTTTCATGGAACTGTTTACACAGCTGTTCTGCTCTAGTTGTTAAAACAGTCATCCCCATTCATCACAGGTACTGAATGTTGGAGATGAAAATGCTCAGTCCAATAGGATTTATACCTCTCGACTGGAATGGTCAATTTTTAAAAAATGATTCCTCTATTAGTTAAGTTGACATCTGAAAGTCACATTTTTGCACTAATTTGGTTAAGTTCTCTTAGTCGTCGAAGTAGTAAAATATCAATAGATAAGCATTAGTTAATTGCAAACACAGTAAAGTTTCTTCAGATTGCTGTAATCCAGGACCTCAACCATGAAGGAATGATAATGGAGACTGTCCATAAATCTGTACAAATTGCTCTCTACATCAGTGATGCAATGGATAATGAATCTGACTGCAGCTGAGGAACCTGAAGGTACAATTCCAACTTAATCATCTTTCTTCAATTTTAGCAAATCATCTGACTAACATGGCAGACTGATTAGAAAAGTAAAGGGCCATGGGATCCGAGGGAAATTGATAAATTGGATTCTAAATTGGCTCAGTGACAGACAAAAAAGTCTAAAACTCAATCGAAGTTTTGCTGACTGGAAGGCAATCTGCAGGACTCTACATTCCACTTTATTGGTCAATAATAATAAGTTAAAATGTCAAGGATTGTTGGGGATTGTTGGACATAGGCATCCTTCAGGTGCCAAGAGGATCACAGGCAATAACACAAGTGAGAAACATTTTTCAGAAAAATAATGGTTTAATTGTAAACTAAAGCAGTAATAAGATTTGAAATTAAAAGGACAGTTTTGTAAACAAACAATACCATCTTCAGAGCACTACTGACCCACAGCTGAAAGCTGCTCAAGAGATATAGTATAGTTCGTAAACTGGCTTAACCCTGCGAGATTTTCATATGCATTAGCTGTCACAATTGAGGGGCGTTGATGGCAGACCCAAATGCAAGACACAGACACTGAAGTACAAGGAACAGGACTTGACTAGAGTAGGGACATGACAGGATATAGACAAGGAGCAGGGACAAGATCGCAGACTTGGGCAAGGACAGGGAACCCAGACAAGGAACTATGAACTAGGAGCCTGGACTTGGACTCCAAGCCAGAGACTGGGCAAAGACCTAGGACCTGGGTCTTGCCTTGGGCTCGGACCTCAGAACTAGGCAAGAACATGACATGGATACAGGACAGGAGGTGGCTGGGGTTTTGGCTCTTGAGGCTTGGAGACAGGCTGTGGTCCTGAGGCTTGAGCTTGGAGACAGGCTGGTGTCCTGAGGCTTGAACTTGGAGACAGGCTGGGGTCTTGAAATGCGGAGGCTGGAGTTCAGAGACGGACTGGGAACTGTACATCAACATAGAGCCGGGACTTATTCTTCGAAAAGCTGGGACTCCTCTTTAACATGACACCAACATGAGACTGGACAGAGCATAGACATAGAGCCGGGACTCATCCTTAGACAAACCGGGACTCAACTTCATCCCCACACCAAGGGGGGGCAGGTCCACTTGTTGGGCAACGACAGAACAGCCTGACTTACCCCACGGAGGCAAGGACAAGATAAGACAGACCTCCCTGCAGGGCAATGGCAGAACAGCCTTACTTACCCCATGGAGGCAAGGACAAAACAAGACTGATTCCTCCCACAGGGCAACGGCAGAACAGCCTGACTTACTCCACGGAGGCAAGGATAAGATAAGACAGATCTCCCTGCAGGGCAACGGCAGAACAGCCTGACTTACCCTACGGAGGCAAGGATAAGAAGAGTCAAACACCAAAGAACAACAGACAGTTCCTTCTCTGCATCGGGGTTTCTCCGAGTCACCATTACAGCCAGCAACCTCGGCTGGCTATGGAAACAGCTGGATCCCTACCTAGCTTGGAGTGGCTGACGGCCACTCAGTTGGCTCGGGTAACTGCTGAATCCATACCACAAAGACAGCTCCAACTACCAACAACAAGGCTCCATGAGGAGATAGTTCCCCAACATGGCCTAAAGATGGCAAGTGGCCACTCTAACCTTCACCAGCAGGTTTCTCCCAGGGGATCTTGACAAGACAAACCAGCAGCCCACACATAACGCCAAGGCCATGTATATTCAAGCCCCAAGATGGGAATCAGGTGCTTATGATTAACCCAACCAAAACAAAGGACAGTTGGAAGACCTGCAGTCCTGAGTCCACGGACCAGACTGTGAACCAGAATGTGGAGTTCATGGACTGGACCATGACATTAGCTGATGGGCCAAGTTATAAGGAAATAGGGCTAAGTTCAATTGCCTATCTCAAGCCAGGTATCAGATATATTCAACTATATGTTCATTACAGGTATATGTTCATTATTGTGACCGAGAGCAAGAGAAGTCCAAGACCAGGCTTATTTTGTTACTCACCACATGAAACATGAATGTTGGTGTATTTACTCTGTGTTTATCAGTAATTAGGATATTTGTACCCAGCCAAAACTCATTTTGGGTGTCTGGGTGGCTCTTTGCCCTCAGAGACTGTTAGACTGTACATGTGAATTGCTCAGAGTCAAAATAGAGTCTATTGTCATAGTCATGAGGACACATATGCACAGGTGCAATGAAAAATAGGCAGCAGCATCACAGGGACGTAGCATGTATTAATTTGTCCCATCACAGGTATTTGAATATTTGAAGTCTGTTTTCAGTTAAGACGTGCTTCCATTGTAAATAGGCAATTTAAGAGAACCCTTTGCCAGACTCAGAATATCTAGGTAAGCAATGTTGTTATGGCTATTGACAATTGTATTGTTTTACTTGCTGCTACCTTTGTTCATAAGAAGATTAAAATTACATGCACTTTGAGTTCAGAGAGATTCTATTCTGTTTCTTTCACATTGAGCCATGGATATCCAAAGATTTTGAAAGATTAATGATTAGATTTGCTTGTCACGTGTACACCGAAACATCAAAGCATACAGTGAAATGCATTGTTGGCGCCAGATTAAGGATTGTGCTCGAGGCAACCCGGAAGTGTCACCAAGCTTCCATCACCGACAAAGCATGCACACATTTATTAACCCTCACTATATGGCTTTGGAATGTGGGAGGGAACTGATAGAGTCATGAAAGAATATACAAATTCCTTACAGACAGTGTGAGGATCAAACTCTGCTTGATTACTGGCACTGTAAAGAGTTTGCACTCACTGCTACACCGACCCTGCCACCTTCAAAAAACCTGCTTGTTATGCTTAATAAAGATCTTTTTATATCTATAGCTCTGATCTCCATGTGGCTAATTCAAAATCATAGCAAGGAGTAGGGTTTAGAAGTTCATATGTAAAACAAAAATTGGTCCTGTGGTTGATGCAAAGGGTGAAATTGTGGACTACAGGAAGATGTCACTAGAAGGGTTAAGTTGGCAGAAGAGAGGCAATTGATACTCTTCTTACACAGACAGTACAATGTTGGTTTGCAATGTCACATGTATGTCATGGTTGTCTGAAATTGTACTTGATATCGCTAACTAGCATGAAAAAAAGCGGTAGACACATGATGAGCAATGCCATCAGTCTAGAATGGTCCATAAATTGTGAACTGTAGCATTTATTTGTTCCTTGAAATTGATTCACCACACTAATCCAAGAGTGATTAGATAGCAGGTCCCTCACCGATTAAACTGAATATTAGATTTTGCGATGGAAAATATTCTGTTTAATCCAATTAACTGCTAAACTGAAAACTAAACTTTGTGGCAACATTAAAGCTGTAAAACTGAATAATACACTTTTATGAATGAATTAAAAGTGTGTCTGATATTATACTGTAAAGAGTGCATGGTTTCAAAGACCACTGAGTTTCAAAAACCCATTGCAAATGCTTCATAATAAATTTGTCATAGTTATGGTTAACTGATATTGAAGGGACACAAAAAGTTATAGAAGCTGATGAAAATTTCAGAAAATGTAATAACAAATCATCCAAATGTTAGAATTTCAAATGGTTTTCTCACATAACAGGCAACATTCAATTACAGGAATTAACTGACCAGTGAGAACATTGCCTTTGATCTTTACAATGACAAAACTAAGGAGGCAATAAATTGTGAAAGTTTCTTTGATGTCAAAGTTACTGTAGATTCATGTGTAAATTAAATATGAATCAGAACAAATTTTCTTACTTAAGGCATGGACAGTAGTTGATCAAAATAGTAGACAGAAGAATCAAATCAAATGTAAGAAGGCCAATAAATAAAATACCAAATGAGGAATAAATTATCTTTGGTTATTCCTGCTACCTGTACTAGATTATTGAACTCAAGTAATCTCACTTTTGCTCATTTGGTCCATGTACAGAGCTGTCTTTGAGTGGTAACTGATATTTTCCTGGCAGTTTAACACACACGCAACTGATGACAAACATCTCCCCCAGTGGGTTCACCAAATGACAGGCAGCAGCTTTAGCAACAACACAAACCGTATCGGCAAAGTGTTAAATAGTGACATACGTTAGATATGCTAAAACGCTAAAAACACTAAATGGTCTCAAATTCCAAGGCAATACTCTGTCAGCCCCATATTTTTCTGCAAAGTTTGCACTTCCTCTGAAAATCACTCAGGGAATTTAAAAAAAACTGAAATCCACATGTTTTGCACTCTTCACAATAAGCCCAGTAGGATAATGCAGTAGTATAATTAAAAACTAACATGTTATTAAACAATGTATGAGTCTTAATACTCAGTTATTGTATGAATTTGGATTAGAGAAATCAAGATCTTTCAATGAATTACTTACTTGTAGAAATTAAACTGTAGATGTTCTTTAACTTTATACAATCTTATACAATCAGAGGATTACATTATATTCCTTTCTCGATCAAAATGTTTGGTTATGAAATCCTTTTGATTTTCAAGTAACTTGACTGTCATGCAGACCGAGAGTATTTATTCAGAATCAGATTTATTATGTGTCAAGAAATGTGTTAACTTAGCAGCAGCAGTACAATGCAATACAGGATAATATAGAAAGAAAAAAAAGTAAGTAAACCAATTATAGTAAGTATATACATGTATATTAAATAGATTAAAATAGTGCAAAAACAGAAATTTTAAAAATGTATATATAGTGAGGTAGTGTTCATGGGTTCAATGTCCATCTAGGAATCGTATGGTAGAGGGAAGGAAGCTGTTCTTGAATCACTGAGTGTGTGCCTTCAGGCTTCTGTACCTCCTCCCTGATGGTAACAGTGAGAAGGGGACATGCCCTGGGTGATGGGGGCCCTTAATAATAGATGTCACCTTTCTGAGATGCTGCTTCTTGAAGATGCCTTGGTGACTAGTACCCAAGATGGAGCGAACTAATTTTACATCTTTCTGCAGCTTTTTTCTATCCTGTGCTGTAGCCTCCCCACCCTCCTCCATATTAGACAGTGATGCAGCCTATCTGAATGCTCTCCATGATATATCTATAGAAGTTTTACAGGTTTTAAGTGGCAAACCAAATCTCTTCTAATGAAGTATAGTCTCTGTCTTGCCTTGTTTATAGCTGCATCGATATGTTGGAACCAGGTTAGATCCTCAGAGATCTTGACACCCAGGAAATTGAAATTGCGCACTCCCTCCACTTCTGATCGCTCTATGAGGATTTGTTCATGTTCCCTCGTCTTACCCTTCCTGAGGTGCACAATCAGCTCTTTCATATTACTGACATTGAGTGCAAGGTTGTTGTTGTGACACCACTCAACTAGCTGGTATATCTTTCTCCTCTACACCCTCAATCTCCAACAATAATTGTGTCATCAGCAAATTTACAGATGGTATTTGAGCTATACCTGGCCAAGCAGTCATGGGTGTATAGAAGGAGTAGAGCAGTGGGCTAAGCAGACACTTCTGAGGTGCACCAGTGTTGATCGACAGCAAGAAGGAGTTACTGTCACCAATCCACACAGATTGTGATCATTCGGTTAGGAAGTTGAGGATCCAACTGCAGATGGAGATACACCGTCCCAGGTTCTGTAACTTATTGATCAGCACTTGGGAATGACGTTGTTAAATGCTGAGCTACAGTCGATGAACAGCATCTTAACATGGGTGTTTATATTGTCTAGGTGATCTAACGCCGTGTGAAGAGCCATCAATATTGTATCTGCTTTAGACCTATTGTGAAAATAGGCAAATTAAAGTGGGTCCAGGTCCTTGCTGAGACAGGAGTTCATTCTAGCTATGACCAACCTCTCAAAGCATTTCATCACCATGGATATGGAAGTTACTGGATGATAGTCATTAAGGCAGCTCATGCTATTCTTCTTAGGCACTGGTGTAATTGCTGCCTTTTTGAAGCAGGTAGGAACCTCCAACTGTAACGGTGAGAGGTTGAAAATGTCCTTGAATACTTCCGCCAACTGGTTGACACAAGTTTTCAGAGCCTTACCTGGTTCTCTATCAGGGCCTACCACCTTACAAGGATTCATCCTCTTTAAAGACAGCCTGACATTGGCCTCTGAGACAGAGATCACAGGGTCACAGGTGCAACAGGGTTCTTCACAGCTGTAGTTATATTCTGCCTTTCAAAGTGGGCATAGAAGGTGCTGAGTTCATCAGGTAGTGAAGCATCGCTGCCATTTATGCTTTTGTGTTTCGCTTCGTAGGAAGGAATGTCCAAGCTATTAACCATTTAAGTTACTTTTTAGAGTTCATCCAAGTTTGTTTGGTAAAGATGATGAACAGTATATTTTCTATCCAAGTCAGCAGCAAGTTAGATGAAGTAAGGATCACTTGGTATAATGTGTGGAACTGAGTGAGTGAAAATAACTGTAACGCTGGTTTTAGGAACTGAATACATGTCTTATGTGCTTCATTTTCAATATCAAGCAAACCACTTCGAAATACACTTCAGCTATTTGAACAACAGGAATTCTGCAGATGCTGGAAATTCAAGCAACACACATCAAAGTTGCTGGTGAACGCAGCAGGTCAGGCAGCATCTCTAGGAAGCTATTTGATATTGTTTTCATTTTTCTCACACATCAGATATCCTTTCTTCGTTGGGGTTCACAGAATGACGGTCAAATTATTGGACTAGAGCTTGATCTGGTCACAACACTACACATTCAAAAGATCCAGAGGCTTCACAGTCATGGGTGACCCCTGAGGAGGAATAACCCATGAGCATCTTAAGCATCTTATTTAAATCTTAACCAGGTACAGAAACATCAATGCCCAAGAATGGAAAAGCCTACAAAAAGTGGTATATGCAGCCCAGTACATCACTGGAAAAGCCCTCCCTACTATAGAGCACATCTACAAGGTGTGCTGCCACAAGAAAGCAGCACACATCATCGAGAACCCTCACATCCAGGCCATGTTGTCTTCTTTCTGTGGCCATTGGGAAGGAGGTACAGGAGCCTTAGGTGCCAAACCAGCAGGTTCAAGAACACATCAAGGTTCAAGAACACATTAGCTCTTCCTTCAGTTAGTCCTGACGAAGGGTCTCGGCCCGAAACGTCGACTGTACCTCTTCCTAGAGATGCTGCCCGGCCTGCTGCGTTCACCAGCAACTTTGATGTGCGTAGCTTGAATTTCCAGCATCTGCAGAATTCCGCGTGTTTAGGTTCAAGAACAGTTATCTCCCTTATACCGTCAGACCCCTGAACCAGCGTGGATAACTTCATTCACCTCAATACTGAACTGATTCCACAACCTCCAGACTCATTTTCAAGGATTCCACCTACTCATGTATTTACTTATTATTATGATGTATTTTTTTTCTCAGCTCTAGCTGGTAAAACCAGAAGTATAGGCATAGCCAAGCACACTCATTTGCCAATTGCAAGGAACATTCACACTAGTCTGGTGTTGTTTTGTATTGTGGCTTTTTGAAGATTTATATAGGTATTACTGTGTAGCCCTAATTGTTTAATGCTATTGTGTAGTGCCTTTGGGATGACACCAATTGTAGATATTATTATCAGGACAATGTATACCATGATCATAATCATAATAATAATAATTATTATTATTACTATTATTTGTTTTTGTTGTCATTGCACGGTTTGTCTTCTTTTCAACATTGGTTATTTGTCTGCCTCTGGTTGTGTGTGATTTTTCAGTGATTCTATTGTATATCTGTGTTCTATTGTGAATGCCTGCAAAAAATGAATCTATGGAGACATGCTGTAGACGACCTTTGATAAAAAATCTCCTCTGAACTTCAAAATCGCCCTTTCCATGTTTCAGATGGCAATAAAAAAGACCATTTCAACTTGGTATCAGTCTATTGTATCTGCAGTGTGCTAAGACAAACATTGCCTTCAGAATGAGTGGTTTACAGAGCTGAACATCGTTTCCAGATGGTAACTAATCAGTGCTCTGCACTGCTCAACATACTTTCTATCACTTTATATCATAGCACTTTTGCAAGGCTCACATTTGAATGCTATTAAGACATAGAAAAGCTGTAAATATACTGACTTTTGAAACATTTGAAGTATACTCAGATTTCCTTCTCTCCAGCAGCTTCATCTCCTCCCTCTCCCTCCTTAGAAGTTGTGATACTTTACAGTATAACTGGAGGCTGTTTGGATGTCTGGACATACTCCATTTCAGTAATAGATCCATATAAACTGCCTTTCTTTCCCAGTATTTCTTTTCTCAAATATTAATCTGTTTCTTGGTTAAAAAACACTGCTATATGCTACATTCTGAAGGAACTCGTCAGCTGAATTATATTTTGGTTCATTTCTGTGAAGCTATTCACAAAACTTTCTACCATGAGTGCTAGTATGACATTCCATATCACAACAACACTTGACATTAAACAGGATCATCTTGTAATAGTTTCTGTTTGGTGGTTCTGTTTTTATTGTTTCCTGCCATGAAGATATTGACTCTTTCTTGCTGCACTATTCAATGGGCAATGTTTTTACCTGGAAACATATTTGCATATTTACACTCACACAATTGAATGCACACACAGACAACGCATAAACAAGCCAAGTATTCCCTTTGGTTTGGACTATATTCAAGTCTACTCCCAACTCTTTTATATTTAACCTTACCAGCACTGCCTTCAATGAATTCTCAATTATTTTCAAATGACATTAACACATGGCAGTAACGGTGTCTTTGGCCATAGTTTTGAGTCTTCAATTCTGCATTGGTAGACAAAGATTGAGACAGGGAATACAAGAAAGGTTCCCCCTTAGGTGCATTAGAACTCTGTTCTCAGCTGAATTCAAATAAACAACAAAGCCAGCAATCAAATCTGAGAGGTTACTGATCGGTACAGATCAAGTTGCTCATTAAGTAAATCCCACCGAGCTAGCAAGCAGAATTGAACTGTCACAAAGAATTTACTAATAACTTCTTAAATGTTCTTCACATATGTTAAAAATATATTGCTAAACTTTGAGAAGTTCTGAAGTCATGTATTGTTAAAAACAATTTAATAATTTATATTTTTCTCATGTAGGCAATTGCCTTAAAAATTCAACATCTATTTGAATTCTGTCATTTATATTGATTTCTATTATGACTGCAAATCTCAGTACACATTCAAGCACTATTGTAAAAATGTTTTTTTTTCTCCAGTAGATGAGTTAAAGGAAATCTTGATACAACCAGAACAGAATTGGAGAAGCTTATTAGCTAGAAATAACTCTTGGATTGAAACTCAGATTAGAAAGACATTTAACATATAGCAAAGCTAAGCACAAATAGTCAGATATAAGGCTGTAAAACATAGGAGCAGAATTAGGTCATATGTCCTTCAAGTCGTTATGCCATCAGCATAGTTGATTTATTATCCCATTCCACTGCCTTCTCCCCATAACTTTTGATGCTCTTATTAATCAAGAAGCTATCAACCTCTGGTTTAGATATACCCAAACACTTAGTCTACACAGTTATCTGTGGAAATGAACTCCATTGATTCACCACCCTCTGATTAAAGAAATTCCTCTTCATCCCTATACTAAAGGGACAACCTTGTATTCTGAGGCTGTGCCCTCTGGTCCTTGTCTCCTCCACTATAAGAAACATATTCTGCACATCCACTCTATATAGGCCTTTCAATATTTGACAGGTTCTAAGCTCCAGTGTGTACAGACCCAGAGCTATCAACTGCTCCTCACATGTAACCCTTTTATTCCCATCAGTCTCATGAACCTCTCTGATGCTGGCGTATCTTTTCTTAGCGAAGAGTCCCATAACTGCTCACAACACTCCAAGTGGGGTCTGACCAAGGATACAAAAGCAGATTATTCTGGAACGGAAAGAAATGATCATGGCTTTGCATAATTTAATGGGGTGTCTATGATGTCACCTTAACATCACCTTTGCAGTATTATGACATTGACATTAAGTAAGTAACAGCACAAAGTCCTCTGTATTTTTGTTGGTCCTTTATTGTTAAAATTTTCACTGCACCAACAATTCCAAAGCGTTGACAAGAAGTGAGAAGTCTAAACCCGTGGCTTTGTCATCTAATTCCCTATGGCATTCATCAATGGCTGGGGATAATCAGTGACTTTTTAAGGTCCAATCCTAATTCACTTCAGTGGTGCCTTCTGAAATTACACTTAATTGATGTGCACAACACCATGAACAGTTTGGCCTAAGTAGACAAACTCTGCACATCTCATGCCGATGAAGGTCACAGTCCTAAAACAAGAGAATACAGGCATTGATTTCCCATATATTCAAAGTTTAGGACAGAAAATCCTTCAGTGCTCTTGCCACTCTCACATGGAATGATGAGTTGTTAGTTGTTTGGTAACTCCTTTACTTTGTTGTTTAAGAACATAAGAAACAAGAGAAGGAAAGAGCAGGAGTTTGTCTTAGCTTTACGGACCTGTTCTGACAGTCAAGAAAAGTATGACACATATGATCTTTGACCTCTATTATGCATTCCTCCATGATCCCTCTAGTTTTAGATTGGGGAAATCAATCTCCGTTGGCATCTAGCTATCCAATTACTCAGTATCGACAGGTCTCTTGACTACAGTATTGCAAAGACTTAGTTTTCATCTATTCTGAGACAATGACCCTGGTTCTAAACTTCAATCCAGGGGAAAAATGTCAAGCCTCCTCAGAATCTTATGTTTTTTTTGATATACCAACTCCCAATTTTCCAATTACCAGAGCGCAGAGCTCCAATTGGCTCAATACTTCCACATTAAACAAAATCCTGATCCTAGGGATCAATTCCATTAATATTACTGTCTGTAAGGCTAATATGCCTTCCTTAAATAAGAATGTCATTACCCTAGGGCAGGGGTTCTCAACTTTTTTAATACCATGGACCCCTACCGTTATCAGAGGGGTCCATGGACCCCCAGTTGGGAACTCCTGCTTTAAGGAATAGTCATGTGAGGGTAGTTGATCATAATATGCTGCCATTCGCCTCCCTCAACACTGCCAACAAAGGATAAGTGGAGGCACATCCAGGTATCTTCACCACAGACAGTAAATAAAAGTCAAACTTCAGTTTATTGTCATGTGCACAAGAACATGTATGCACAGGTGCAATGACAAACTTGCTTGTACGAGAATCACGGGAACATAGCTTCAGCTACACAACACTCACAAGAAAAAAAAACATAGATATCAAGAAAGAACACATTATCACAAGAAGTCATTCAAATCCTAATACGAAAGGGTCTGATACAAGGATTTTTTGGAGCTTGTGAATAATATGCAGCATGGAGGTCACTTGGCCAAACAATTCTTGTTACCCAAGTTCTACTCTACGGAGTTCTATAATATTGAACAAAGCATCATATCCAATGAAATTGTCTGATATCACGAGCATATTCCTTAATGTACCTGGCCAATGCAGAAATGTTTTATGATAGGAAGGTTGTGCAGTGTTTCTAGAGCACAAAGTGTGAAGGGGGTGAGTCGCCTCTTAACATAGAAACATAGAAAATAGGTGCAGGAGTAGGCCATTCGTCCCTTTGACCCTGCACCGCCATTTATTATGATCATGGCTAATCATCCAACTCAGAACCCCGCCCCAGCCTTCTCTCCATACCCCCTGATCCCCGTACCCACAAGGGCCATATCTAACTCCCTCTTAAATATAGCCAATGAACTGGCCTCAACTGTTTCCTGTGGCAGAGAATTCCACATTCCACAGATTCACCACTCTCTGTGTGAAGAAGTTTTTCCTAATCTCGGTCCTAAAAGGCTTCCCCTTTATCCTCAAAGTGTGACCCCTTGTCCTGGACTTCCCCAACATCGGAAACAATCTTCCTGCATCTAGCCTGTCCAATCCCTTTAGGATTTTATACGTTTCAATCAGATCCCTCCTCAATCTTCTAAATTCCAACGAGTACAAGCCCAGTTCATCCAGTCTTTCTTCATATGAAAGTCCTGCCATCCCAGGAATCAATCTGGTGAACCTTCTTTGTACTCCCTCTATGGCAAGGATGTCTTTCCTCAGATTAGGGGACCAAAGCTGCACACAATACTCCAGGTGTGGTCTCACCAAGGCCTTGTACAACTGCAGTAGTACCTCCCTGCTCCTGTACTCGAATCCTTTCGCTATAAATGCCAGCATACCATTCGCCTTTTTCACCACCTGCTGTACCTGCATGCCCACTTTCAATGACTGGTGTATAATGACACCCAGGTCTCATTGCACCTCCCCTTTTCCTAATCGGCCACCATTCAGATAATAATCTGTTTTCCTATTTTTGCCACCAAAGTGGATAACTTCACGTTTATCCACATTAAATTGCATCTGCCATGAATTTGCCCACTCACCCAACCTATCCAAGTCACTCTGCATCCTCTTAGCATCCTCCTCACAGCTAACACTGCCACCCAGCTTCGTGTCATCCGCAAACTTGGAGATGCTGCATTTAATTCCCTCATCCAAGTCATTAATATATATTGTAAACAACTGGGGTTCCAGCACTGAGCCTTGCGGTGCCCCACTAGTCACCGCCTGCCATTCTGAAAAGGTCCCGTTTATTCCCACTCTTTGCTTCCTGGCTGCTAACCAATTCTCTATCCACATCAATACCTTACCCCCAATACCGTGTGCTTTAAGTTTGCACACTAATCTCCTGTGTGGGACCTTGTCAAAAGCCTTTTGAAAATCCAAATATACAACATCCACTGGTTCTCCCCTATCCACTCTACTAGTTACATCCTCAAAAAATTCTATGAGATTCGTCAGACATGATTTTCCTTTCACAAATCCATGCTGACTTTATCCGATGATTTCACCGCTTTCCAAATGTGCTGTTATCACATCTTTGATAACTGACTCCAGCAGTTTCCCCACCACCGACGTTAGGCTAACCGGTCTATAATTCCCCGGTTTCTCTCTCCCTCCTTTTTTAAAAAGTGGGGTTACATTAGCCACCCTCCAATCCTCAGGAACTAGTCCAGAATCTAACGAGTTTTGAAAAATTATCACTAATGCATCCACTATTTCTTGGGCTACTTCCTTAAGCACTCTAGGATGCAGACCATCTGGCCCTGGGGATTTATCTGCCTTCAATCCCTTCAATTTACCTAACACCACTTCCCTACTAACATGTATTTCGCTCAGTTCCTCCATCTCACTGGACCCTCTGTCCTCTACTATTTCTGGAAGATTATTTATGTCCTCCTTAGTGAAGACAGAACCAAAGTAATTATTCAATTGGTCTGCCATGTCCTTGCTCGCCATAATCAATTCACCTGTTTCTGTCTGTAGGGGACCTACATTTGTCTTTACCAGTCTTTTCCTTTTTACATATCTATAAAAGTTAGCAACATCAGTGAAGGGGTGGGAAAGGAAAATAAGGAGTGGTAAGGTCCTTGTTAGATGGTTGTCAGTGCCCTGAGAAGAACTAGCTATGAAGATTAAGTATTTTTTAAGATGATGTGCCTGAGATGAAGCTGGCTTCCAGTCCCAGTTTCAAAAGGCCGGACCTTGTCAGATGCTTCTCTCTGGTTCTGAATGAAATGTCTCTTGTGAGCACCATTTCCTGAAAGTGATCCATGTCATACAATGCACAAATCCATGGGAATCACTAAAGTGTTTTCTCTTGCCAATGTGTTGCCATGTCAGCAGCAGGGAAAATGTTAAAGAAAAATTGTGTAATTTGCAATATATGCAGAAAGGAAGCCAATTTTATTGAATTATTGTTTTTCATAAACATCACGCCAGGTGACAGAATTTCTAGGCTCCTGTGGTGTAACATTTTCACAGTCCATTAGCACATGGATGCTTTGATAATCTCACCTCCTCATCCTGCTTTGAATGAATGTGAATAATTTGAAAAGGTCAATTTACTTTGAAGCTTCTTCTAAAGATGCTACATTACTTACTGTAGAGGATCACCAATCAAATTAGACAACATCCTGTGAAGTGCCTGCATGGAGGAAAAGTTGACCTTAAAACAACCACATTCATAGAGTTAAAAAAATCTCAAACTTGTTTATACTATTGTTCTTTTGTGAATATACAGCATTTCTAATGAATAGGCAAGGATCTTGGAAACAGGCACTTGTGATTGAGTTGTTTTTTCAGAATCAATCTTAATATCATTAGCATATGAAATGAAATTTGTTGTTTTGTGGCAGCATCTCATTGCAATACATAACTTTTTTAAAAAACGATACATTACAATAATTTATGCCACACATACTGCTTAGTGTAAAAGCCAAAAAGTTCCACTTTAATCTCATCCAACCACAAGAACTTCTTCCACATCTTTACAGTTTCTTTTAAATGACATTTTGCATAGTCTTTATTGGGAAGGATATGCCTTCCCCTTTAGTGGTACATGTGGCATAAATCTAATATTGCACATCAATCAGGTAACACCATCCCTACTATAAGGTATGGTGGAGGTAGTATTGTGCTATAGGGATGGTTTTTGGCACAGGGAGTGGAAATCTAATTAGGATTGATGGGAAAACAAATAATGCTCAATACAGAGTGATCCTTGATTAAAAACCTGCTACCCTCTGGCAGAGAGCATAAACTGGGGAGGAAGTTCATTTCTCAGGAAGACAACACAAAATGCATTACCAGAGCAACCATAGAGTGGCTTCAAATGAAGAAAATTGTCGTCCTTAATTGGCCCAAGTTTGAGTACTGACCATAACCTGAGTGAACACCTCTTGCAAGACCTCAAGGTTGCTGCCCACCACCACTCTCCCACTAAACTGGTACAGCTTCAGCAATTTTGGAATTGAGCAAGTCATGCTCCATCCTGTTATGCAAAGCTAATATAGACTTATCCAAACTAAGTCTACGTAAGTCTACAATAACCGCGAGAGGTGATTCAATTAAGTACTGAGCATGGGAGATGAATACCTTTTAATGTTTTTTTTGTTTTCCATGCTTTACAATTTTCCCTGTTTTTGTTCTCACAAATAAAAGCATAAGATTCACAAATAAAAATTCTCAGATAAATTGATCAGAATCACTGGATGTAGTACTCAATCATGAGAACAAAGGCCGGGGGGGGGGGCTGAATACTTTTACAAGGCACTGAATGTCCATAAATTTTCACTAGGCTGTACATAAGGTGACTGACAGGAAATAATAAAGTAGTGGTGGAGCTAGTGGGTGGAGGTGTTGATCAGTCTTACTTGCTTGGGTAAAGTAACTGTCTTTGAGTCTGATTGTCCTGGCAAGAATGCCTGCTGTTCATTGTTCTTGCAAATGAGACCCACCATGGTTGTGCCATTGGCGAACTTGATGATGTAATTTGAGCTGTGTATTGCTGCACAGATGTGGGCCAGAGTGAACAGCAGTGGACTGAGCACACAGACCTGGGAGGCCCCCGTGTTCCTTGTGTATCTGTAGAATATGTTGGGCATGGATGTGCTTTCTTCAGCCTCCTCAGAAAGTAGAGTTGTGGTGAAATTTTTGACAGTGTAGGATGCTTTCTGGGAACATGAGAAGTTGTGTGTGATGCACACCCTTAGAAATTTGAAACTGCTTGTAGTTTCCATGCTGGGCTGCCAATATTAAGAGGTGAGTAAGTGGTGTGAGTTCTCCTGAAATCAGTAACAACATCCTTTGTCTTGTTGATATTAAGAAGGTTATTTGCATGGCACCAGGCCTTGAACTCTTCCACTTCCTCCCTGTAGGCTGTCTCATCTTTGTTGGTGATGAGCCCCACCACTATTGTGTCATCACCAAACTTGACAATGTGATTGCTCAGGTGTTTGGCCATGTGGTCAAGTGTGAGCAGAGCACCCAGTAATGGGCTCAGCACACAGCCTTGTGGTCACCCACATCGAGGATGATGGGAAGGGAGGAGCAGTTGTGCATCCCCACTATCCGAGGTCTGTTTGTTTGGAAGCCCAACACCCCGTTGCACAATGGTGTGTTTAGACAACAGAGTTGGAGTTTCTTCACCAAGGTCTGTGGGTCAATAGTATTAAATGTCGAACTGAAATCCAGAAACAGCATTCTGATAAACTGTAAGTGTTCTTGTTTTCTAGGTGTATCTAGGTCAGGTACATAATAGATGCTATGGCATCTGTCATAGAGCGGTTCTCTCAGTAATGGTAAGTATCCAATGTGGCATGAATGGAGTTGTTGGTATGTGCTATTATCAGCAGCGCAACACACTTCATGATGATTGGCATCAGTGCAACCAGATGGTAGTCATTTAGTTCTGAAGACGTGAAATTCAAGAATGATGACAGCTGACTTGAAGCATGTGGGGACAGCTCACCCAATGTCAGCTGGACCAAAGAGCTGAGTATTGACTTCAGGAGGAGGAAACCAGAGGTCCATGAGCCAGTCCTCATCCGGGGATCAGAACTGGAAAGATCAACAGCTTCAAGTTCCTCAGTGTATCATTTCAGAGGACTGGTCCTGGCCCCAGCATGCAAGTGCAATTTTGAAGAAAGCATGGTTGCACCTCTACTTTGTTAGAATTTGTGGAGATTCGGCATAACATTGATAACTTTGACAAACTTCTATAGATGTGTGCTGGAGAGTGTATTGGTTGGCGGCATCACAGCCTGGTCTGGAAAAAACAATACCGTTGAATGGAAGATCCTACAAAAAGTAATTGATACAACCCAGTCCATCATGGGTAAAGCCCTTCCCAGTATTGAGCACAACTACATGGAACATTGTTACGTCGTCACAGGAAAGCAACATCCATCATCAGGGATTCTCACTCCCAGGTCATACTGTCTTCTCACTGCTACCATTAAGAAGAAGTAACCAGAGACTCAAGACTCCCATCACCAGGTTTAGGAACAGTTATTACCCCTCAGCTATCAGACTTTTGAACCAGAGGAGATAGCTTCACTTAACTTCACTTGCCCTATCACTGAACTATCCGCATGAATTACTGTATGGACTCACTTTCAAGGACTCTTCATTTCATATTCTTGATATTTATTGCTTATTTATTTATTATTATTATTTTTTTTCTATTTGCACAATTTGTTGTCTTTTGCACACGGGTTGTCTGCCCTGTTGGGTGCAGTCTTTCACTGATTCCATTATGGTTATTGGATTTACTGAGTATGCCTGAAAGAAAACAAATCTCAGGGTTGTATCTGGTCACACATATGTACTTTGATAATAAATTCACTTTGAACTTTGAACTGTGAAGTGTTAACGATGTCCATGAAGATGTCAGTGAGCAGGTATTCTCATTCCGAGTACTCAGTCTGGGATTTTGCGTGGCGTAGCCATTTTATGGGGGTTGACTCTCTGCAGAGTCCTCACGCCTGGTGCTGCTACAGACAGTGGCTGTTCACCTGGAGTGGGTTCGTTTTCGTGGCCGGCATTGTGTTGCATGCCTCGACCCAAAGCAGGCAAATGAAATATTGGCATTTATTTCAAGGGGTATTGAGTATAAAAGCAAGGAGATAATTCTGAGGCTTTATAAGACACTAGTCAGGCCACACTTGAAGAATTGTCAACATTTTTGGGCACCCTATCTCAGAAAGGATGTATTGTCACTGGAGAGAGTCCAAAGGAGGTTCACGAGGATGATTCTGAGGACTGTTTGACAGCTTTGAGTCTGTACTCACTGGAATTTAGAAGGATGCAGGGGGATCTCATTGAAACCTACCAAATGTTGAAATGACCAGACAGACTGAATGTGGGGAGGTTGTTTCCTATGGTGGGGGTATCCAGAATTAGAGGGCACAGCCTGAAAATCAAAAGGCGACCTTTTAAAAACGGAGGTAAGGAGGAATCTTTTTCGCCAGAGAGTGGTGAATCTGTGGAACGCTCAGGCACAGACTGTGGTGGAGGCAAAACCATGGGTATATTTAAAATGGAAGTTGATAGCTTTCTGATCAGTCAGGGCATCAAAGGATATGGTGAGAAGGCAGATGTATGATGTTGAGTGGGATCTGGGATCAGCCATGATGGAATGGCAGAGCTGAATGGCCTAATTCTGCTCCTATGTCTTATGGATACTTGCATAAAAATTGTTTAAAACATCATGGAGGGAGGAATCACTGGTATTGTTGACAATATTTTTCCTTGAGTAGCAGTAATGCCTTGATGCCCAGTCACATATGTCAGGGATCATTATCGAACAGCTGTTTTAGTAAGGAATGCACCTCTGCGTTCAGCCAGAACTACCGGTTGGACTGTGAGATGACTCTTCTGAAGGTACCAATGTAGCTGAAGACAGGTGGGGCATATTCCTCGATGTCTGTATCTTCTCTTTTTGTGGCAGTCTCTTTGAATATCTGTCAGTTAGTCAATTCAAAATAGACCTGCAGCATAAATATTACCTCATTAAGCCATTTCGTGATGCTCCTCTTGACTGGTTACTCCATTTTCAGCTGTGGTTAGTAGACTGGGATGAATGTGATGGAGATGTGGTCAGAGGGCATGGGATGGCCTTGTAAGTAGATAATTGGCAGAAACGTTAACACACTGAAGAATAAACAATCTGATAGGAGAAGAGAATGGATCATGGAAGAAATGGAAGGAAGAGAGGCACCAGAGGGAGATGACAGGCAAGTGTAGAGAAGCAAAGGAGGAAGAGCAGAGCCAGAATGGGGAGCTAAAAAGAAGAGAAGGGGATGGGTAGAAATTACCAGAAATTAGAGGAATTGATGTTCAGACTATCAGGTTGGAGGCTACCCAGACAGAATTTGAGGTATTGCTCATCCAATATCAGAGTGTCCTCATTGTGTCTCGAAGGGAAACCATGGACAGACATGTCAGAATGGGAATGGGAAATGGAATTAAAATTGTTGGCCACTGGGAAATCCTGACTATTACAGATGGAGCAAAGATCCTGGAGGATGTCAGAAGGTTTGGGAGGCTCCTGAAATAAATGAAGCTTAAAGAACCAGCCTCTGCTTCACTTGAGTGAGAACTTCAAGCCTACTTACAATTAAGAAGAACATGCTGAAATATATTGAAGTATGTTACGTTATAACTTAGTTAGCTTCAAGTGGGAAGGGAAACACAAGCAACCCTTTACAGAACCATGCAATTGGTTGTTTTCGGGTATGTCCTGATATCATGCTTACCAATTTAGGCAGTTGTTCACTGAAGACTAACATCTCCTCATGATGGATAAAAAAGTAAGCGGGCTGTTTAACCTCAACAGTAGTCTAGGAGTAGAAGATATAATGATTCATGAGAAGCCTAATAGTAGATGGATATATATTGAACCCTTCATTGGGAAAGGCCTCAAATTAAATGTACAAAGTGCCTCAGTCAATGCTACTGTAGTCAGTCCTAATGGGAGCAGAAGAACTGTTTAACCAAGCTCACCAAAAAGACAATTAAAAGGTAAGTTTTTGCTTGCACGTGCATTTCTATTACAATTCTATTCTGCAGCCTGCAGGGCTCATCTCACAGGATACCAACATGGGCTTGGGTGGCTGGTCACCTCTAGCCTCATTCATTAACTATTGTGATTGTTCAGAGATTTAAATTAAGGAGGCTGCAGGACATTGACATTCATCTGAACTTGGAATGACATTTTTATCAATTTACAATACATCAAATTAATCATGAAGAACAAGTCTTTCACCAATAAAGATTTGTTTTTTTTTTGAGTCATTTCACAACAGGATTGATTAAGTGCTGCCACCATCTCTCTCTAATGATCCACCTTATGGGACATATAACATCTTCAATTGCTAAAAATGATCTCAAGGCAATCAACTGTTCTCTTTCTCTGTACAACTGTTAATGGAATGCAAAGAGAAGATGGCTTTGATAAGTAGTTAATGATAAATGGTTCTTTTTCGTAATCTCATTATACTTGTGCTGGGTTGCAAAACTTGTCATAACATCCGACATTGTATCAGAGTTCAGCTAACCTAAACTTTGGAGCACTAAAGCTTCTTTATTAAATCTCTCTCAAGCCTTCTTTCCTTCACTATAAACACTCACAAATATTTTTTGTTATAGCTTTTAAATTAAAAATCATAATACCACCAGCCTACAAAGTCAAAAGATCACTTTTCTTCTGTGAATGTTCCGATTGTGCCTCCAGGCACTCATTTCATTGTTTTAAGTACTTTAGGCTTATTAACTATTTATTCATATCATTGACAATGTCAACCAGTAGGTTGTATACATACAGTCAAAATAAATCATTTAGTCATTATTAAGCTTCTGCATAGTTAATGGATAACAGTTGCTGATTGTATCCTCTATTATGGGCAACCTCAAATGCTGAAGAGGTACTTAAAGGTAATTTCTATATGGTCCATTCAGATAGAACAGAAATGCTTCAGCTCAGCTGCTTAATTGAATCTAGCGGTTTTTCAGGTGGGGTGCCCACCAGCATTTGACACAAATCTCTCCCGTTCGTGTCTGACAAGTTAGGTTAAAAGTAAACCCTGAAAAGATTTCCAGGCTATCTCGCAAATGTTGTGATTTTTGGTAACATGACCATTTTTGGAAGTTATTTGAAAATGAGCAGAGGTCACTGAGTCATCAAGCAACATCACGTGGAAACAAGATCTAAATTACTCTTGAGCCAGCACCAATCATTAACCATCCATTTACACTAATTCAACAGCATTGCTATGTTTTATTATCCCATTCCCACCAAAACCTTCCACAACCACATCTTCTTCAAGTCATCTGCAAGCAAGCAACTATTTATAGTGGCCAACTAAATTACTAATTAACCAGACATTTGGAATATGAGAGGAAACCAGAGAATTAGGTTCAAAAGTATGAGTTTCATGACCCAGACTGAGCACATCCCAACATAGACTTATAGAGTCAGTGAGTACTGTTGCACAGAAAGGTTACAAGGAAGGTCATAAGACATTATTACAATGCCAGCAAACCTTGTTCTATTCTATTACTGTCAGTAAGGAGCATGTACTCTTCTCTCCATGACTGTGTAGGCTTCCTCTGGGTGCTCCAGTTTCTTCTTCTTTTTTGTTTTACGATGGTTGGCACCCAGTTTTCACTTCATTACCGCCACCTGCTAGACTTCTTGTGTTCCAACCAAATATGTCCTGGAGTTCTCTACTTTAGTCAATTTAGTTCAGCCTGCAGTCCTCTAGTAGCATCACTCTGTAGTTGCAATTCCTCATGAATGCTTAATGCGCTCATTAGATAATGCCACAAACTGCTATTCTTCCCTAATTTTGTCACATGTTTTTGTGTAGTTGTATTACCTCAATTACATTGATTTCATCTACATCACTTGTAAGACTAAAATCGTCTTGTTAAAGAATAGTAATTTTCGCACGTTATACTTTTAAAATTGCTGTTTTTCCAAGTGTATCTGCTTTTTCAGGTTTTCCTTTTCTTGGATCATAGCCCGCAGTTGTTTACTGAGACCTCGAGGTTCTTCTTCATTTGCTTCCATGTTTTCATTTTGTAATCTGAATGTAGATAATTCACTTTGCAACAAATTCCTGTTCCTTTTGTATCCTTGTAATAACTTCCTCCATTTTCCAATCTCTTTCCAACTCACTGTTGTTCTTGTCGAGTACTTCTATTTATTGTTGGGGTTCTACACATTTTCCCTGGGCATCAACCATAAAATCTGAGGATTTTCCTTAAGTTCTGAAACATTTCTTAAATTCTTGACCATTTGCAATAAATATACTGCCATTAAGATTTCATCTCCCCTTCCTGTGAACTGTTGGATCCTCCATTCAGCATTTCTTTGACTTTTTCTACCTAATCCCTTTAGTGCCAAGATACTTTTCTGCAGACTTGATGATAATTTTAATTTTCTCAGTTCTTTTGCTTGTTTGCGCTGAACAATTAATTGCATCCACCATAAAAAGCACGCAATCCTTTCTACTCATTAATAGTGTATCCTTATTTTTCATGTTACAGCTCTCACAATTCACCAGTTTATTATTCCCTGTATTTGTTTGCTTGACAGCCTTTTTTGCATTAAATTCTTTCACTGCCTCTACATAACTGATTCCTTGAGTTACTTTTACATATTGTACCTCAGCCGCCTTCTTGCTATAAATGCACACTCAATAAGCTGCACTGTGTTCCTCACCACAATCGCAGCATTTCAGCCTAGCTCCCACTTCACATTTCCCATATTCATGTTCTCCAGCGCATCTCCCACATCTTTGTTTTCCTCTGCAGACCACCGCAATGTGCCCGAATTTCTGACATTTATAGCATCTTAAAGGTGGTGGTATACATATTCTAACCGCATAACACATATACCCTAAGTAAACCTCAGTCGGCAATCTCTCTTCATCAAAGTTAATCATTACCGATAAACTATCACACTTTTTACCGTTTCTTGTAACTTTCAAACGTTTGGCCTCACTAATTTTTGCTTCTTTTATGTTCTGTTTAATCTCATCCATAGTAACTTTTGTTGGTATCCCCAAAATAACTCCTTTAGTCCACTTTCTATTGTTGGGTATTGAGCATTGTACTTCTTTGCCGTCTATTTTACATAATCTTATCACTTTGCCTTGCTCAGCACTATCCTGACAAATCACTAATAGCGATCCATTTCGTAAAATCTTGGCTCCTTTAATCTCGCCTATAATTTTGTTGAGCATCTTCGTCAAACAAATCGGGTTCCAATCACCAAAAGATGCCCTGTCTTCACTTAGTTTTATAATTGCTTAATCTCATCTTCTTTCCATTGTTTTGCTGTCCTGTTTTGATCATCAGCTGACTCCTCAGAGTTTGATATCCTGTACCTCTGCTTTCTTTTCTTCCTCTTTCCATTCTGTTCCTCTTTTCCTCCAACCTCCATCTCTAATTCACTTCCACTCTCGCCAAAAAGTTCCTTCAACAGCTTGGCTCTTTCCTTGATGTTCTCTCTCTCGGCCATTTTCCAGTCACAACTCACGTCTCCTTTCTCCAGTTTTCTCCAACAATCTGAAGACGTGCAAGTGAGTAGATTAAATGGTCACATGGCTGTAATTGGGTGCTACATTCTCATTGGGCCAGAAGGGCCTTTTACTGGGCTGTATCTCTAAATAAATAAAATAAATGCATAAAAACAAACAACTATGACTTCTAGGAATATAGACATAGAAAACATATAAAAAAAATAGAAAATTTACCTTGTGAATGGAACGTCTTTGAAAAGTCTTAAGAATAGCACATCAAGAAATGAATATTCTTTCCTCTGAATGTGGATTAATGTTTAGACAGCAGATAATGTTTAGAAAGTTGGTGATAGATTTGTGAAGTGTTCCTCCTTGTCTCATTCAATTGTGTCCTTCTCTAAGAACGATGCAGCCTAATAATCAAAAGAAAGAATTGTTGATTGCAAGTAAGTGTTTTCAGTGAATGTATACGACGGGACCTCAGAAGATTATTGTTATGAAATCTGAAGCAGAAGTTGTATTTGCTAGTATGGTCGGAAACATAGCTGGGTGATGGAGACAAAAGTGCCAATTTTGTTTTAGGTCAATGGAACATGGATGCAAATTTCTACAATATTTTTGTATCAATATCCCTACAAAATTGTTTTCAAAATTTCTACAATACATTTTGGGGTAGCATGTCAATGTCGTGGTTAGTGCAACATTTTACAGATTCAATTCCTTTTGTTTCCTCCCACAGCCCAAAGACATGCCGGTTGATAGGTTAATTGGTCATTGTAAATTGTTCTGTGATTAGGCTTGGATTAAATCAGGGGATCGCTGGGTGGTAAGAGCCTATTCCATGCTACATCTCAATAGGTAAAAAAAATAAACAAATATTATTTTTTCTACTAAAGTACATAATTTGGACATATACACAAGAAGATTAAGTTTGCCTTTGATACTAAAGTGAAGCAAAATATGATAGAAGGTAGAATGCTGGAAGGATTAAGCAAACATAACTAAATTAGGAAAGCCAGGATTCCTTAACTATGTAAATAACTGAAGTGAAAACTGAAATAGCACATGGTCATAATGCAACATACATTTTATAGTGATCTGTTACATTGAATGGAATCCATGAGGGAATCTGTATTTGAAATGCTTTCCACGTTTCCACTTAAACTTATTCCTACATAACAAGAAAAATATCTGCTAAGGTTCACCTATTAGATAGCATTTAAGCATAATTCTATATTTAAAGAAATGCCTTGGGACATTCTCCTTAGTATGTTTAAGAATGCTAGCTTGTTAATATTTAATAATTTAATGATGATGAATACTCTGATGGATTAGTGATAGAAAATCATTTTTGTCACAATCTGTTTTCCACCTCAGCGAATTATAAATGAAATACAGAATCAGTCATAAAATAGAAATTGCTGGAATACGGTATAGGTGGGCAACATCTGTGGGAAAGAGAAACAGGTCACAGGTACTTTATCAGATTAAATTACTAGTTACTCAGAGATATAGCTTGAACACAGATTATCTTTGAAATGCCCATCGTCTGTGGAAGAGTCTATTGTGTGTATATTGACATTATCTGCAACCTTGAAACCCATAAAAGTAAGTGGAAACTAGTCATTGCCAATACTAAAAGACTATCTCAGAAAAGAGGGGAGGTTTGTTTTTTAATCATGTTTGAAAGTTTTTATAATATGCCTTCTGCTATAGTTAGGTCAAAATAAACAAGTTTACGAGCTTCCTTGAAGATGGACAAATTGGTGATTAATTCAGGATGGGTGGGCCTGATTCAGGGTGTCACTTTTGAAACCAATAAAAAATGAAATTATTCTTAATTTAGGTTTAATATAATTTGTCGACTTCGTTCCATGATTTGTTGTATATGTTATGCCAACCTCCATTTACTAAGAAATGTAATGCAACTGCTAGTATCCACAGAAGCCACTGCCTAGGGTCCCATCCGTCATCAAAATTCCCCTCCATCCAGGCCATGCCATATTTTTGCCGCTACATTTGGGTAGGAGAAACAGAAGCCTTAAGACCCACATCAATAGGTTCAAGAATAGCTACTTCCCTTCAATTATTTGGTTCTTGAACCAACTGCCCAAACCTTAACCACTACAGTTTCACAACATCATGACCAATTTGGTCATGTGAACTTTGTTTTTTATTAAGCTTTAATTTAAATACTTTCTTATAAAAAATTTGCATAAGTTATATTTAATGTATAATCTTTTATGAATGCTGCATATATGATGCCATGAGTCTGCAAGTAAATTTTCCATTACATACATGTATTGTGCAAACTTGATTTTATCTTTAAATGATTTGAGAGTACCTGCCTCCATTATCCAGTCAGGCAGTGTATTCTAGATTGCAGCCATCTACCAGAAGAAGAAAAATTCCTTCTTAGATCTAGTTGAATCCTTGTTTTCCTCACCTTAAACCTATATTTACTGGTTTTAGCTGTCTGTGACATAGGAAAAATTTTCTGAATATCTGCCCAATCTAAGCTCCTCATAATTGTGCACACCTCTATCAGATTACACCTCAGCATCCTCTGCTCCAAGGAAAACAAATTTATACAGTCTGTCCACATTACTATCTGGCACAACTTTCTTAATATTTATCAATAACGAATAGACAGAAGTGTCATCTTCCTTGATGTTCAATATTCAGTACAAACAAAGGTAATGTCCTCATCTATATAAATGGTGACATTATCACTGTTAATAGATCACTTAAAGGAGTTAGTTGAGAATTGTTTTCAAACATGAGAAACCCACAGGTTTAACATATCTCCCCAATCCAAGAGTAAATTCTAATCCTCCCGTCTGTCACAAAGCACGCACGATGCAGCGCGTGCAGCTCTCCGGTGAAATGATATCGTATTTGTAAGTAGGGGACCATGCACAATTCTGATTTGATGGAGACAGACGTGAGAAGCACAGAGGAACATCTGGAGAAAACTTCTGAAATGCCCGGTTCACTGCTGCTGCAACTGTGCAATCGAGAATCTCTGGAGGGAAGGCCCCAAAATCTCCGGCTTTGCCTGCTGCTGGCGACTGAGGCTGGGGTCGAAGCGTTTGGCAGAGATGGTGCTCGGTACTTGGTGTCGGAGGGCTGATCGGAGGCTCGAAGTTTTCGGACGACTCAGAGTCGGACTGTGGTCGGGCATGGCAGGGAGAGTTTTTTTCCTTCTCCTGTCTGCGTGAGATGTGGGACTTTCGAGAGACTTTGAACTTTTTTACTGTGCCCATGACCTGTCCTTCATCAAGTTATGGTATTGTTGCACTGTTGTAACTATTAGTTTTTCAGTCTTGGTCTGTCCTGTGTTTCTGTGATATTACACCAGAGGAATATTGTATAATTTCTTAATGCATGCATTACTAAATGACAATAAAAGAGGACTGCATGTCCTCATAATCTAATAATCTAATGTGATCTAATTTGTAGAGCCACTGACTCAGAGCTTCAATGGCCAGGTTCAATACAGACCTCAGGTATTCTCTGTAAAATTTGCATGCTTTCCCTGTGACCCTCATGGGCTTCTTCTGGTTGCTCCAGTTTCCTCCCATATCTTAAGGATGTGCTAAACAGTAGATTCATTGATCATTACCAAATTGAACATTGTGTTTAGATGAGACTGAGATGTCAAGAGATGTGGGGAGGATAAAATAGGATTACTACAGAATTAGAGCAAAGTGCTTCAAAGTTTGGCATGTACTCAATAGGTTGATGGGCTATTTCTATGCTCTAAAAGTCTGAATATACAGTATATCTATTAAATTAAGTTAATTTGCAAAATGCATTGAGTACATCCAAGCTAAAATATTATGCATAGTCTAGGTACCTTATTGGAGAAAATTTAATAGAACGATGACATAAGTGAGGTAAAGTGATAATGTAAGGATTGAAAGGTTATGTTTTTCAAGGAAGTCTTGTCAAACTGGGATTTCAATAAAGGTTCAATGGAGATTTTGAAAATTCATAAAAGGCTCTGAGAATATAGTGGAATATATGGCAAGTAATGGCCATATGAAGACTATGAGAAGGATAAACATAGTTACACAGATAACTTTGCAAATGTTCTAGAATGTAATGACTTAAATGGTTGTTGAAGCAGAAGCTTCAACATGAATGAAAATGAAAATGAAATTGGATAAATAATTAGAAAGGGCAACATATAAGGTGCCAAGAAAAATGCCTGAAAGATGGGTAGGATGAGATCTGACAGATCCTGAAAGGCTTGGCTTGTTGTGCCAAATAACAATGAATTTAATCTTACTTTTTATTGGGCTGAGTTACCACATTTTCCATTTATATTGTACTTGCAATACCTTCTGCCATGAAATAGGTATCAGGGTCATAAAGGACAATTTTGTAAGCAGAAGCTAGGGCTATTATTCCCATTAATATATAAAAACAGTTACATATATAACTCATTTGGGCCTCTGAGCCTTCTCTTCTTTTCAATAAGACTCTGAGTGATTCTTGACCTCAACTTCATTTTCTCAAAGTCTCACTATATTATTTTGATTTCTGTTGTATCAAAATATATATCGGACTAAATGTACTGAATAACCAAGCAAGGGCGACTGTCTGGGATCCAGATTTCAAAATATATACAGCCTTTAAGTGATAACATTTCAGTTTTTTCTCCAGGGGACATACCGTTCTTTCAAGTTGCTTGGGAACTTCATGCATTTCAATTCTCTAATCATTTTACATACATGGGAAGAGAGCTGTCATCAACAATCTTTCTTCATAGGATAGATTGCTCAATAACAGCACTGATAAATATTCCCACACTTACCTTTGGGCAAATAAACAGTCCTAAAGGACTTGAGATTTTTGAGACCCTATATATTTGCAGTGAAACTTCTTTATATTGGTACTTCGACCTTTTTTACATCAAATGTCAGTGAATCAATTGCTTTCTTAACTGATTGTGGTGCTTGCATGCTGGCTCTGTATATCATGTACAAGAATCATAATGGTACGTAGGTTTATCAGTGAGAGTAGGTGGACCATCTGCATCAGTGGCAAAGGTCTACTGCACCATAATTTAATCCAAAAGACTGGCAAGCTCCCCCTCTGTCTCCCACAAAACATAATCATTAAGCCAAAAATCAGCATGCTTTCAACAAGAAGCACTGGGTATATCCAGACTCAAGTTTTAATCTGGCAGAAGATTGGATCCGAAATAGGAGTAGCAGTGAATTATGGAAAGAGTTCTGAAATCTCAAATGCAATGGATTAATTTAAAGCACTGAAAATCCTGTCACAACTGACATTGAACAATTGCACTACCAATGTGAGGAAGAAGCTTCACTGACGTCCCACAGATTAATGATTACAGGTGCAAAAGACAAAGTTGAATTAATTGCACCAATTTCGATAAGAATTGTTAACATTCGTATGAAGCTTCTCAAAGGTACCCACTATTACAAAAGCTAGACAACAATGAAATCCATTCACTTCTTGAGATATTGAGAAACTGACTGGTATAAATATGGCAAGACTGGGACAAGTTCTACGTCTAATGATATTAGTCCCAATATATTTACAAGACTGCCACCTTCCTGGTATCATGGAAAGTTACTCAGGTTTGTTCTGCTCAAAAGGAAAACAGACCACCTAGCAACCCTTCACCTTACTTTCAGTCCCTGTTATATTTGAAGACCTAAAGATCACAAATACTACCAACTATTTCTTGAAGATGGCACCAGCAATCAACTCGATCAATGGAAGCATCCTGCAAACAGTTCGTAAATCTACTTCTTTTACTTCTTCTTTCAAATGTAATTCTACCACTAAGCTGGGTGCAATTGGAACCTGTGATTTTTGGACTGCACTAAAATGGGTCTGATTGGAATCTCTGATTTTTGGGCCAATTGAGCAATCTGGTGCTTTGTTGTCTCCGAGGGAGTTCGCAGAGGTTGAGAATGGAGTGTGCAGCCTGGGGGTCTGGAAGCCTGGAGACAGGACACATGCTCACAATCGACTCCATTGCTTCTTTCCGACTGGGATGTCGACCAAGGTGGAAGTCACTGAGGACAAGAGTGGAGGATAGGCAGATATTTACCGGTGGGTGTCTGCGTTTGATTGGTCTTCCTCTATCTCTCACTAACTGCTATCAGAGGAAAATGCAGCAGTCTTGGAATCCACATTGCAAGGATTGATAGGTGAGACTGGGGATTCATTTTGGGGGACTTTGAGGTTCATGTTCTGTATATTTCTGGATTCTGGTTACTCTCCTCTTTGTTGTTTTTGAGTGATTTAATTGGAGCAATCGAATGCGGACTGGGGCGCTTCAGTGAAGAATGAATCTGCAGCCTACAGTTGGCTAGTGGCACGGCGCTAAACAAAACTAAACTGAATACTACTGGACTCCTGGTTTGATGTTTTTCAGCAAGTTCTTTTTCTTTTCACACATTGAAGTTTTCTTAAATGAGTTCCACTGTGTTTCTTTGTTTTGTGGCTGCCTGCAGGAGAATGAATCTGAGAATTGTATTCTGTATGCATACTTTGATAATAAATGCATTTTGAATCTTTGAACTAACAATTAGTAACCTGATCACCAGACAAACTCTGCTCCTGCCCTCATTACAACCTGGGTCCAAAGATAAACAAAAGAGCTAGTTTCCAAATTTAAAGTGAGAATGTTTAATTGTGGCATTGGTAGTACTTGACTGAGTGTGGTAAAAAGGAACCCAAGTAAACTTAATCTATATAAATCAAAGGAAATTATTCCTGTTGACTGTAATCTACCAGGCACAAAGGAAGATATTTTTCAATTTTGGAGGTCAATCAACTCACAACAACAGTAATTCCTTTGGAATCATCTTAGGCCTAATTACCTTCAGCTGTTTCAACGACCTCTGCTTCATTCTGTTTGGTGTAAAGATCATCACCGATGACTGTATAGTTTTCTGCTCCAATTGAAACTACTAATCCCTACATATGGTCAATGACCAAATGCTATATCTCTTGAATAAGATTTAATCTTTGCCAGATAAACAACAAGTAACTAACTATATTAGCACCCAAATGCCGGGCAAAGATTATCTCCTGTGATTAATATTCAATTGTACTGTCATTGCTTTATTTACAAATATTTGCAGTCAGTGTGTATCAACATTCATCAGATGACTAAATTATCGTGATATTTAGTCATCTGAATATCATGATAATTTGGACAGAACAAGATTTGGGTATCTTGCAGTAAGTGACTTTCCTCAAGACTCTTTTTCCATCATTTCCAATGAGAATGAAGAATTCAGAAGAGTACAGCTTCAAAAATGCTCAAGAAACTCCAGACTAAAAACATTTCATAGAGATGTATTTGTTTACCACTATGAAGATTCATTCTTTAATACACCAGCATACAATACGGTAGAATGATTATTCACAAGGTTACAGAGGCAACTCATCAAGTTGATCTTGGCTGAGAGTGGGGGTATAAAACAGAATGATTAACATCCTGTTGAAATGTAAGTTTTCCCCCAAATATTGTTTAGAAATACATCCAAAACATTAAACCTTCCATAAATAAACTGCTGTCTTTCAGTTTTAGGCAAGTGCCCATCTAGCTGCATGAGTATTGCCGTTGCTGAATGCTGTTAAGTTGCCGTCTAATCTATGGATGGTGAAGGTGTCCATAGGGTTTTCATGGCAAGATACAGAAGTAGTTTGCCAGACCTTTCTTCCATGCAGATACTGCTGCTGCCCAGGTTGGGACCCAGCTGGATTCGAACTCAGGACCATCTGCCTTGGAATCCAGTGTTGATGCCACTACACCACTAGCTGGCCTATTAGAGGATTAGATTAGATTATGAGAACACTCAGTCCATTTTTATTGTCATTCAGAAATGCATTCATGCATTAAGAAATGATACAATGTTTCTCCGGAGTGATATCACAGAAAACAAGACAGACCAAAGACTAACACTGACAGAACCACATAATTATAACATATAGTTACAGCAGTGCAAAGCAATACCATAATTTGATAAAGAACAGACCATGGGCACAGTAAAAAAAAGTCTCAAAGTCCCCAGTCGATCGACTTCCGAGTCCCTGATAGCAGGTGGCAAAAGGGAGAAACTCCGTGCCATAAACCTCCAGGCACCGTCAACTTGCCGATACCTTGGAAGCAACCGACCCCAGTCGACCCTGAATCCATCCGTCTGAAAACTCCGAGCTTCTGACCAGCCTGTCCGATACAGCCTCCCGAGTGCCATCCTCTGCCGAACGCCTTCGACCTCTCCCCGGCCACTGAAACACACAAAGCCGAGAATTTTGGGGCCTTCAGCTCCGGAGATTCCGGTTATCACACAGTAGCAGCGGCAGCGAAGCGGGCATTTCAGAAGTATTCCAGATGTTCTGCTGTGCACTCACGTCTGTCTCCATCAAATCAGAATTGTGCACGCTCCCCTACTGGACAGATAACATATATTCATCACCGAAGTGGCCGCGTGTGCTGTTGTCGCGCCGCCATCTTCTCGCCCCTCCCGGAAGAATTTTAATACTGCAGATTAAATAAGAATCTACCGGCAGCTTATTTTTCACACATACAAGACATCTAGTTTTTGAAAGCATTGCATAAGCAAGGCCTTTGTTCAAATTGAAAAGGAAGAAAATTCAAGAATATTGTTTTCTTTAGTTTATTCAATTTTTAGGAGATCCGGCATCACTAGGAAGAACAATAATTATTGCCTTTCCATAACTGCCTTCTTGAACTGCTGCAGCCCTTCTTTTATGATAGTCTTATAATGTTGCTGCATGGGTGGAAGCAGGGTAGTTCCAAGGTTTGGACCTCAAAATGTAAAGGACTGCCAATATAGATCAAGACAGGCTGGTGTGCAGGTTGGAGAGAACCGGCAGGTGATGATGTGCATCAGCTCAACTTTTCCTTATTGGAGAGAGACATCACAGAATTTGGAGGTAGCACTGGAATAGTCATGGTAGCTCTTCCTCTGCTGGTGATAGAGAGGTTGGATGCTTATGATCATGGATGAAGAACCTGCCGAAAGGGGTTGTTTTGTCATGGATGGCATTGAGCTTTTTGTTGGAGCTGTCCTCATTCCAGTAAGTGGAAGTGTTCCATCACACTTCTGACTTGTACTCTGTGGATATGAAGAGGCCATTAGGTGTCAGGAAGTGAGTCACTCACTGCAGGAAGCCCAGTCTCTGACTTGCTCTTGATTCCATTGTTGTATTGTGGCTGGAACTGTTGGGTTTTCGTCCATGGTGACCCTCACAATTGTGGTTGGATGGTGTGGTGGAGGTACCGGGTTGATCTTAACTGAGAGTGGGGGGTATAAAACAGAATGATTAACATTCTGTTGAAATGCAATTTCAGATTCTAAGTCTAAAACAAAATGTTAGATTATAGCTGTTCAGTGCAAAATTATTGCACTGTTGGTTTTAGGGCTTATGCTTCTTAATGTATTCCACTGTTCTTGGCTCTATTTTCAGAATGAACATGTCATAAAATTAAATAGAGTGCTAAAGCACAGGAACAGGCTCTTCTTCCTAGTCACATCTTCATACACCTGAACCATATCTCTCCAAACCTTTCCCATCCATGTAACTATCCAAATGTTTCTTAAATGCTGCAATTGAACCTGCATCTACTTCTGCAGACAGCTTATTCCACAGTTGCACCACCTTCTGAGTGAAGAAGATTCCCCTGAGATTACCCTTGAATATTTCACCTTTTACCCTAAACCTATGACCTGCAGTTCTAGTGTCACCCAACTTAAGGGGGAAAAGCCTTAAGGCCTTCACCATGTCCATACCCCTCATAATTTTGTATACGTCTATGAGATATCCCCTCATTCTCATGTACTCCAGGAATAAAGTCATTGCTATTCAATCTTTCCCTCAGCTCCTCAAATCCATGCAATATCTTTGTAAATTTTCTGTATACTCTTTCATACTTATTATTATCTTTCCTGTAGATAGACGGCCAGAATTGCACACAATACACCAAAGTCGGACTCACTAACATCTTGTAAACATCAAGGTAGCATCCTGTACTTAAGCCCTGATTCAGGAAGGCTAATGTGCCAAAAACTCTCTTTACAACCCTATCGACCTGTGAGGGCACTTTCAAGAAATTATGAACTGATACTTGTTCAGCACACTTCAAAGTCCTACCATTCACTGTGTAAATCTTATCCTGGTTTATCCTCCCAAGGGGCAACAACTCACAATTATATGCATTAAATTGCATCCACTATTTTCAACCCATTTTCCTAGATGCCAAGATCACACTGCAATTTTCTTAGCCTTCCTCCAATCTTGGTGTTGCTTATACCCCCAATCTTGGTGTCGCTTGCAAATTTGCTTGATCCAGTTTACGGCATTATCATCTAAATCATTAATATACAGTGGAAGACAATGCAGTAAATGTTATTCAAATATCTGGTCTTTGGTAAAAATTGTATTCATTTTGTAACGCTAACATAGACATGGTGAAAATGGAAGGATACCTGCTAATATTACTGGTGAAGCTGCTTGTAATTCAAAGCAAGTGCTTCTAATTCTTGAACCTGCTGAAATAACCTTCTTTCCATTCATTTCCCAAAGAAACTCTTCTCATTTTTTTTTCTTTTGTTTCTTGGCAATGTCATATTACATGCAACATTGTTAATTTTATCTTGATTACATCTTGTCTAAAGCATTCAGTTTTCATCCCATCTCCCCTAAGGAATATGACAGCCATGCCCTTTCTCTTCTCTGTATTTAGCTGACTCCCATTAATGATACAATCTAAATATGCCAAATTGAATGAACAATAACATGTGTTTCAATCACTTCGCTCTGGGGATTTTTGTAAAGTTCACTTAATTCTATTTGAAATGCTCATTTTTGCTCAAAATCTAAAAGCATGTTTCAAATCTACAATGTCCAATTATCTGCGTGTCTATCAATCCTCAAGGTCTGTATGGTGAATGAAAATGGTGTTATGTTCAGTAATTGAATAAATCCTTCGCTTCCCAAGTGGTTGGGTAATTGGCAGCTCACTCTTTCGTTTTCTTTCACCTCACATTTTAACATTCCCTTCGAAATCCACGAAGCTTGAAAGAAAGGCAATGTACTTAGTGTGAAATGTTCTTCAGCTAAGAGGAATATCACAGAAACAGAATTAGTATTGGTGCCATTAAAACACCTGAAGTGAAAATGCAAAACATTTCCACTTGTCACGGTGTTTATGTGGCTGGTGCTGCTGAGATCCTGGTCAATGCTGGCCCGAACAATGTTAATGGTGGGAACATATTTCTCTGTTTAAACTATTACTAAGTCCTACTTTTAGTTCCGGTGATTACAGCTGATGAACTTCATTTGGTGCATTTTGGATGAGATAACAAGGATACATTTATTTTTACAGGGAAACAGCATTGATAAAGGATTTAAAGGATCAAGTCCCTTTACTTCAAACATAGCTGGAATTTCCATCAAGTTCAAGTTTATTGTCATTCAGCCGTACATTTGTGTACAGGTAAGCAGTCTGGAACTAAGGTGCAAAACACACTACATATATCACACAGAGCACTCAAAATAATATTAATGCAATGATATTAACAGATAATAAAGAAGCACTCTGTAGATGTACAAGTTGGAGCAGCACTCTAGCATAATTATTTACAATTCCAATGACCTGGGTTTATTTCCCACTGCTGTCTGTAAGGAGTTTGCATGTTTCTCTGTGCCTCAATTTCGTCTCACATTCCAAAGATATATTAGTCACTTGGTGGCATGGACTCATTGGGCTGGAATAGCCTGTTACTGTGAAGTATCTATAAATAAGTAAAAATCAAAGTATCTAAAATATATAGTTAAATATACAACAGTATAATGCTACTGGAATTGTCCTAAATAATGTGTACTGGATGGTAGTAGGGTGACCTGAAGACTCACAGCCTGGGGAAAGAAGTTGTTATCCATTCTAATAGTCCTTGTTCTTTTACTGTGGTACCTTCTGTTTGACAGTAGGAAGTCAAATCATGAAGTGATCACTTATTATGAATAGGAGTGCAGTATCTAGACCTCCCCACAAATAGAACTTTCCGTTGCCCCTTGGATTACATTCAAAATGAATACATCATCTGCAACTAAACTATTGGCTTACAGATTCTGCCACCTCAAGGATTACTACTACTACTACGTCAACTCAGGCCTAGGGGGCCGGCGTCGGGCATAATGACGGACTCTCCACTTCTCCCTCTCACTCATCAGTATGTTACGTTCATCTACATTAGCCGTGCCACTGTCTTCTAGGGGCGTGTTGACCATAGTCTTGGGAGGGCGCCCAGGGTTCATCCTCCTGTGCTTGTGCTCCCATATGATCACTAGGCTGGCAGGTAGCTCAGGGTGGCATAGACAGTGCCTCGCTAGCTGAAGTCTTCTTGCCTCGATTTTAGTGGTGAGCATCGGTAGGTTGTTATAGAGTTCAACGTTCGTCATGTGCTGTTGCCAACTCACATCAAGAGCCATCCGGAGCATTCGTGTATAGCAACCATCTAGAGACTTTCACATCGTCTTGGTGAGTGTCCACGTCTCGCATCCGTACGTGAGAATGGACTCTATGACTGCTATGAAAATCTTCTTTTTAAGCCCTCTGGTCAGGTTCGACTTCCAGATTTTCTTCATGTCGTTCATAGCCCTCCACGCCAGCATCTTCCATATCTTTATGTCCTTCTCCGAACTCATCATTCTTGACCCAAGGTACTTGTAGTCAAAGACTTTCTTAATGGCATCATTCTCGACTGTCTTGAGAGTACCTTTGTCACAGTTAAACGCCATGTACTCTGTCTTTTTAGTGTTTAGGTGAAGTCCATTGCACTCAATTTCCACCTTTGTCAGTAGCTACTATGCTTCCTCCATCTGGTCAGTGAGCAGGACTAGGTCATCAAGGATTAGGGATCTCACAAAGCATTCTCATGGAATTGTCTTTGCAGACTGAGCAGGTTAAAATAGTTTTAGATTGTGTCAGTAAACTAACTGAAACATAATCATAATTGATTTCTCTCCTGTCTTCACAGAGTTTCCTTTTTCATCAGAAATTGGAGTTGACTGTATATTAAAAAGTAGTGCAAAACTTTACGTCATCCTCCCATCCACCCATTCATTCATTCATTCATTCTGTGTTGTATCGTATGATCACGATCTTGACCATGATTGTTGTAACACCTGTGTGGTGCTTGTGTTATTTTGTGTGATTGGTCACCGCACTCTTCATGAGAAAATCCAATTACACAGTATAATACGAGGTGCTAGGAGGCCATCAGAAACTCTAAGTATCGGAAGGAGGCAGTGAATAAAAAAACACACACTTCTAGAGGTATTTGTTTATAAAAACAATAGCAATATATACAAACTATTTACAAGAGCAAGAATAATTCAAAATTCCAATATTCTGTTTAGGTTCCAAATCTCAGATATCAAATGAAAACCAAATTTCTTTTTAGTTAGAATCAGCAAACTTTATTAGAATAACTCCTATTAGTCCATTTTCTCTAAGTAATTAAACCTAGTGTTATTCCCTATTTAAAGATTTAAAGATGAACATTTTTCCTTTCTATTTATCCCTAGTTAGTTAGCAAACTAAGTGAATTCCTATTCTTAAGTATTATGGTTAACTTCAGTTTCAGTCAGGTCAGTATGTCTACAAATTGAAATTCACCCCAAAAATATACTGTATATTTACATTTTATATATATACAACTTAATTCCTTTCACAACAGTTCTCCAGCAACACAACTTTTAAACAAAGTAAAAATTATTCAGTCACTTATCAAAGACTTTGCAAAAATAACCAATTCTCCCGGAAAATCAAATTCAGATCCTTCGAATGGAAAATAAACTTATATATCCAACCGTATTAAATCCGCTACATTTTAAAACATTTTGTTCCTGTTCTGGTTCTCTGATCTATGGTGGTTCGCCATCTTGTTTCTAGGTTCGTTGGAAAAATTGGTGGGTCATCCACAGAAAGTTGATTCAAAATGCATACATAAAAAGCTGGCCTGTATACAACAGGATTGCAATCCATAAGTTCTTACATGCATTTTATTTTCTATTTCAAAATAACTCAATATCATATTATCATTTTCAAACATTTCTCAATTACGACACTACTGAACATATCTTACACACAAATTGATACATTTGGACAGTAAAAGTGTTTGAACTCACCAAGTCCCTTGGTATGATGTAACAGAACTAATTCCCGGTTACTCAGTAGAGATCCTCGACACTACTCTGTGCCGATAGTTTCTTGCTACATTTAATGCTCGTTATAGCCATAGCTTCAATAAATCTTTTATTGTTATTATCTCTTGGGACAGGAGGCCTAGGGAGAAAGAATTGTAGAGGGGGGAGAAAGCCCAGAGGATGAGCAAGGGGTATAGTGAGGGGGACAGAGGGAGAAAAAGGAGAGAGAGAAAAAGAATGTGTGTATATAAATAAATAATGGATGGGGTACGATCCCAACCGATCTCCCTCCTGGCACTTATCCTTGTAAGCAGAACAAGTGCTACACATGCCCTTACACTTCCTCCCTCACTACCATTCAGGGTCCCAGACAGTCTTTCCAGGTGAGGCAACACTTCACCTGTAAGTCGGCCGGGGTGATATACTGCGTCCGGTGCTCCCGATGCGGCCTTCTATATATTGGCGAGACCCGACGCAGACTGGGAGATCATTTCGCTGAACACCTACGTTCTGTCCGCCAGAGAAAGCAGGATCTCCCAGTGGCCACACATTTTAATTCCATGTCCCATTCCCATTCTGATATGTCTATCCACGGCCTCCTCTACTGTAAAGATGAAGGAACAACACCTAATATTCCGTCTGGGTAGCCTCCAACCTGATGGCATGAACATTGACTTCTCAAACTTCCGTTAATGCCCCAACTCCCCCTCGTACCCCATCCGTTAGTTATTTATTTATATACACACTTTCTTTTTTTCTCTCTCTCCTTTTTCTCCCTCTGTCCCTCTCACTATAGCCCTTGCCCATCCTCTGGGCCTCCCCCCCTCCCCCTTTTCTTTCTCCTTAGGCCTCCTGTACAATGATCCTCTCATATCCCTTTTGCCAATCAGCTGTCCAGCCCTTGGTTCCATCTCTCCCACTCCTGCCTTCTTCTATCGTTTCAGATCTCCCACTCCCCCTCCTACTTTTAAATCTCTTACTAGCTCTTCTTTCAGTTAGTCCTGACGACGGGTCTTGGCCCGAAATATTGACTGTACCCCTTCCTACAGATGCTGCCTGACCTGCTGCGTTCACCAGCAACTTTTATGTGTGTTGCTTGAAATTCCAAAATCTGCAGATTTCCTTGTGTTTGTGTTATTTTTTTCAAGTTCTTTTTTTTAAATTTTGTAATCCTCGTTTTCATTCCTCTACAGGTGGAGCTTTCCAGTATTACACCTTTTGGTTTAATTAACCTGGGTTACCTTGTTCTGGGCAAATTTTTTCTGCAGAAGTGGTTTGCCATTGCCATTTTCTGGGCAGCGTCTTTACAAAACGGATGATGCCAACCATTACAAGTACTCTTCAGAGATTGTCAGTCTGGCATCAGTAGAAACATAATCAGGACTTGTGATATGCACCAGCTGCTCAAACGACTATCCATCATCTGCTCCCATGGCTTCACATGACCCTGAGCGGGAGGGGCTGTGGCTAACCAGGTGCTACACCTTGCCCAAGGGTGACCTGCAGGCTAGCAGAGGGAAAGAGTGCCTTACTCCTCCTTTGGTAGAGATGTACCTCCACACCACCACCCAAACTTTAGGTTATCGAATATCTCCTGCAAAAATTCTGCACCTGAAATAGAGGCACTTTTCTATAGATACAGCTTGGAGTTTGTGTGTGTCTTTATATCATGAAGGGATCATTTATAAAATCTTGGGCCTAGTAAGACAACCCTTGTCCATTCCATCCATTCTTTAGTTTTATGAGGGTGTTGCAAAAGCCATTCTTATTGTAACTCTAAGTGACTGATGAAACCTAATAGTGATGACAGTCTCTGGACTAGCTGCAAAGAAATGCCAGTGATGTACATTAGTTATAACATGTTTAACATGGCAAGATGTGGGAAAGATGCCTCCAAGAAGTACATTAAAAGACCGTGGATGAGAACTGATAGAAGAGGAAGACCATAAGACATAGGAGCAGAACTCAGCTCATAGAGTTGGCATCAACCTTCCCTATACTATATTATATCTGCCACTTCTTTACCCATTCTCCTAATCTAAGTCATTTTGCAGACTCCCTGCTTCCTCAACACTATCTGCCCCTCTACTTATTTTCATATCACCCACAATCTGTGATGCAAAGGGACTTGAGAGTCCTTGAGCAGAGCACCCTAAAGGTTAACTTGCAGGTAGAGTTGATGGTGAGAAAGGCATTAATTTTAAGAGGTCTTGAATACAAGAGCAGGAATGTGATCCTGAAGCTTTATAAAACACTGGCGAGGCCTCACTTTGAGTGTTTTGGGCTCCACATCTAAGAAAAGGTGTGCTGGCATTGGAGAGGGTCTAGAGGTGATTCACAAGGATGATTCTGGGAAGGAAAGGGTTATCATACGAGGAATGTTTGATGACTCTGGGTCTATACTGACTAGAATTTAGAAGGATGAGTGGAGATCTCATTGAAATCTTTCGAAAGTTAAAAAGCTGAGTCAGAGTAGATGTGGAAAGGATGTTTCCCATGGTGAGGGAGTCTAGGATAAGAGGGAACAGCCTCAGGATAAGGGGATGTCCATTTAAAACAGAGATGCAGAGAAATTTCTTTAGCCAGAGGGTGGTGAATTTTTGGAATTTGTTACCACATGCAGCTGTGGTGGCCTGGTCATTGGTTGTTTTTAAGATGGAGGTTGATAGGTTCTTGATTGGACACAGCATCAAAGGTTACGGGGAAAAGGCCAGAGAATGGGGTTGAGGAGGGGGAAAAATGATCAGCCATGATTGGATGGCGGAGCAGACTCGATGGGCCAAATGGCCTAATTCTGCTCCTATGTTTTATAGTCTTATGATCTTATGTATGCTACTTTGATAAAGGCCTTCTGAAATTCCAAGTAAATAACATCTACTGACTCTCTTTTGACTATCCTGATTGTTATTTCCCAAAAGAATTCCAACATACTTGTAGAGGCAACATGGAGATAGAAGTTAGCAACTGAGGATTATTTTAGAACACAAAGGGATGGAGGTACATGGGTTCAGGAAGGAAATTACAAACAATGGGATTAGATCATGGATGACATAGGGTGAGTGAGATGGAACCTCAAAGAACAAAAATGAATGAATGGAAATAGTTGAGGCTTGCAATTTATCCAATTGTGAGGAAAGGACAAGTTGTGGCCATGAACAAGGAGAATGAATTTAGGTATCTTCCCACTAGCTGTGGCATCCTTGTATGCCTTCTCTTTTGCTTTTACTTTGGATCTGACTTCACTTGTCAACCATGGTAATGTCCTTCTTCCCTTTAAAGTTTCTTCTTATTTGGAATATATTTGTCTTGCACTTCCCTCATTTTTCACAAAAACTCCAGCCATTGCTGTTCTGCTGTCCTTCCTGTAAATGTCCCTTTCCAGTCAATTTCGACCTGTTCCCCTCTCATGCCATTGTAATTTCCTTTATTCCACTGAAGTAACGACACATTCGATTTTATTTTTTCCCTCTCAAATTTCAATGTGAACACAATCATATTGTGATCACTGTTCCCTAATGGTTCTTTAACCTTACGCTCTCTCATCACCTCCGGATCATTGCACAACACCCAGTCCAGCACAGGCGATCCCCTAGTGGGCTCAACAACAAGCTGTTCTAAAAAGCCATCCCTTAGACACTCTACAAATTCTCTCTCTTGAGGTTCAGTACTGATATGCTTTTCCCAATCCACTTTCATGTTAAAATCCCCAACAAATATCATGATATTGCCTTTCTGACACGTCTTTTCTATTTCCTGCTGTAATTTGTAATCCACATCCTGGTTGCTGTTTGGAGGCCTATATACAACTGCCATTTGGGTCCTTTTACCCTTGCCATTTCTTAACTCAACCCATAGAGACTCTACACTTTCCAATCCTGTGTCATCTCTTTCCAATGATTTAATATTATTTGTTATACACAGAGCCACACCACCCTCTCTGCCTACTAACCTATCTTTCCGATACACCGTATATCCTTGGACGTTCCGCTCCCAATGGCAGCCATCCTTTAGCCAAGTTTCAGAGATGGCCACAACTTCATATTTGCCTATCTGCAGCTGAATTTCAAGATCATCCATTTTATTCTTTATGCTGCGTGCATTCAAATATGACACTTTCAGTCTAGTATTTGTTGCTTTCTGTTTTAACTGCAGCATGCCTCTATTGCTCGGTAACTCATGCCACTGGCTGTGATTGAGCCTCATCCCCCTGCCTGTTCTTTCTATAATCTCTGTTGCACGCTATCCTTGATTTATTTCTGTTTTCCTCTTCCTCAACCCTATCACTCCGGTTCCCATTCCCCTGCCAAATTAGTTTAAACCTTCCCTAACAGCTCTATTAAATATGCCTGCTAGGATATTGGACCCCTTTGGGTTCAGGTGTAACCCATCTTTTTTGTACAGGTTGTACCTCCCCAGAGAAGTCCCCAATGATCTCGGAATCTGAAGCCCTGCCCCCTACGCCAGTCTCTCAGCCACAGATCTAGATGGTCTGTTAGCACATGGAATAGGTACTGCCAGTCCCCTTATCCACTATGCAGACCAGAGCCCCAAATCTCTGTGCCACAGCATTTGACACTGAGATTTCCCTTGTCCCACCCAACACCAGTCCTTGCTTGAAGCCCCTCCACACAAAACTGTAGTAATATTCATTGCTGGAAATCTTACACCCAGATTTCTGAGCAACAGTGGGGAGAGGAAGGATCTTGACACTGCAGCACTGTCAATAATGCATCTCTGCATGTATTAGCACAGATTCCACGAATGCCGTTGTTCCTTGAAATGCATGCAGGGTGGTAACCAAGATATCAATATAAATACTACCCTTAGATCAGGAACTAACAGCCCTGGAGCCATTTTTCCTGGAGGCACGCTATGTTGGCACCTGAATGTGTGACCACACATGCCGATTGCCCCCAGTACATTCTCAGATTGTGTTGTTCATTAATACAAATGATGAATTTCACTGTATGTTTCAATATGTGTGTAATTATAGATAGATCAAATCAAATAGGAGCAGGAGGAAATGAATGAAGTTCAGAGTAAAGTGTCTCTTTATGCATAATAATTCAAGATGGGGGGAAATGATCCAGGAATAGAAAGAAGAAGAACGAGACAAATGGCTGTTTTTCACATCCAAACAGAGAATAATATGAACAGTGCAGAATGGATGACCACAAACATGGTGTACTTGATCACACTTTTAAATAGAGAGCAACATTTTAATCAATTTTCCAGTAAATATTCAAACAAAATGCATCACCTTAATCATACCTATATTCACCCCTCAGACTGAACTATTTGGACAAGATAAAGTAGTTGGGTTGTAACCTACACAACCTGGGTTGAAAGGAAGGCTCACCTCATCTTTAGATTTCTACCACGCAAATCACTCAAGATACTGCTGTCACATTTTGGCCAAAAAATAACGTGCTATCTTTTCTCATGTCTTTGCAGAGGACTAGTAATGACAAAAAAATACTGGGCTACATTGTAGTGGCTGTGATCAACAGTCCTAAACAAAGTCTTTGGTATTGTTATTCAAACTGCAGTAAGTCTCTGACTTGAGTGTACACATTGTGAGGCCCTAACTTGCTGAAAGAGTTTGCTTCAGCTTGGGAGAATGGTGTACAATTCTATTACTGCACTCTCCATGGAATCGAAAGCTGGGATCTTCTTGCATTATACGGGTGAAAAGCCTCTCAGATCATATGCCTGGATATATCTTCCATTGGATTCAAAATCCCTTTGTTATTAATGGTCACCTCGGGTCTACAAATTGGTGGAAAATTGGAAAAGAATATTCAATTCTAATTATTTCTAAATGTTTTAATGTTACCTTAGTCTTAACAGTTTCCAATGTCAAACATTTTGAAAATTAAATTTGATGAAAATTGTTGCAGATGATCTGCTTTATTTTATAACAGGGGTGTTCTGGATTCTTCTGAAAGGAAAAAGCTAAATGTGATTCCTCCTTGGTATATACTAAAGTAAAATGAAATTCTGTAAGACAAAGTACTGGTAAATTGGAGAAGGATTGTTTTGGAACGTACAAGAGAACAAGTCCAAGCAATGTTTTGAGAAAATTAAGAGAGTACAAGTCTCCAGTCATAGCAGTGAAAAATGGTGAAAAACCTGTTTTTCACGGTAAGGCGAGGTCATTGTTCAGGTGCTGGTACAAATGCATGGAAAAGTACCAGAGTAAGGGCTTTTAAAGTGTATAAAAAAGGGGCACCTTCTTAGTCCAAGGAGAGAGTTTTGTCCTGGGCTAGATCACGGCTAGTGACTGGTGCTAAGATAGGGAACAGCATGTCAAAGAGAGTCAGAGTATGTCAAATTGGAGTTAGACTTTGATCTAGAAAGAGAGAGAGAGAGAGAGAGAGAGAGGAGAGAGTGAGAGAGAGAGAGAGAGAAAGAGAGAGAGAGAGGAGAGAGAGAGAGAGAAAGAGAGAGAGAGAGAGAGGAGAGAGAGAGAGGCTGCACGGAAGCATTCTACGGATCAGCTCATTTAGAGGGTGATAAGTATTATTTTGATTTCTGTACTGCTACTAATTACTGCTTATAGAGAGTTATATTTCCTTTTGTATTGTATTTGTGCTAGTTCTAATAAAGTGTTTTCTTTTGGCCTTTAATACATGTGTTGTCTCATTTTGTTTGCGAATATCTTGAGCTGAGCCAGGAATGAACACATAACTACTTTTAAAATAACTCCCGTTTACTATTTCTGAGTTGTGATGTGTACCCAAGACTGTCCTTCATCTAGTCACTGTTCAACAAATATCCTCATCCATCTTAGATAAGTAAGAAAATTGAGGACTATTTTCGGTAATTCTAAGTGAATCCAATATTGACAAAACAAGTAAATCTCTGTGTGTCCCAGAACTTCCGTGTGACATATCAGGATGGTGATCAGCCATCAGTTGATTACACACTCAGAAGTGAATTTAAATGTCATTGTGTTAAATCATTTAGAACTTGCAAGCTAAGCAAAGACTGACAATGTGCGATGGAAAATGTGTAATTGTCCATTTTAGCAGAAAAAGAATTAAGCATAAAACAGTATTATCTAAATGGTGGGAGACGATACATTTCTGAGATGAAAAAGAATCTGAATACCTAAGTCCATAGTTCATAGAAGTCTAGTATTCAGGTACAGCATTGTCATTAGGAATGGCATCAGAAGGTTATTGTGAATGGAACTAAATGGAAAATTAAGAAAGTTATACTTCAATTATATAAGTTCATGGTGAGAGAACATCTCCGTGTATAGTATTGTTCATTTTACTCAAGGAAGGGTGTTAAAGCATCAGAAATTATTCAGAACAGCTTATTAGTGTGATGCTTGGAACATGAGAAAAGGTTGGGAAAATTAGGCTTGTTTCTGCTGGAATTCAGAAGACTGAGAGGGTAATTGAACCACTTAAAATCCTGAGGATTTTGACAGAGTGGAAAGGAAGACTTATCTTGTGGGAGACGAAAGTAAATGATACCTAAGGGTTATTGTTCAAAAATAAGAAGGCATCCATTTTAGACAGAAATTAAGTTTGTTTGATTTTCTTCTCTCAGATGATTAGGAGCATTTGGAAATCTTTTCCAAATGGTGGAAGAAATTGTTCATTTAAGGAATAGGTAGAAAAACAAAAATCCTTGATAAGCAATGATCCCCTGGTAGGCAGTCATGTCAGGTTGAGGATGCAATTAGTTCAAGAATAATCTAGTTTGATGTGGAGCAGGCCAAGGAGTTAAGTTAACTCATCTTCTCCTATTTTGTATGCCTGTACGTTCATATGCAGTTCCGTTTGTCATTGTCATTTTTTCTTCTCACCACAAGCCTTACATCAAATTCCAACATTGGCATTGGTAATCAAGTGTTGACCACTGACATGAACTTTTGATTTGGCCATGGCTTAGACAAATTTTGTTAACAACCTTGCACATTTTGTCACTATCCTTACCATGTGAAAATACACAGAAATAACGTGATTTGAATAAATTGCATACACATGCTAGAGAGATTAATTAATTTCTTTGGTTGATAAAACCCAAGATGAAAGGATGTGGCCAACCATGGAGAATAACATCTGTGTCAAAATGAGCAAGACAAAACAGGTAAATTAAAATAAAAACAAGACGCAATTGATTCCTGAATGTGAATCAGAAGGAATAGAGGAAGTAAACTCAGCGAAGGAAGGAGTACCACAGTGTGAAATGTAAGAAAATAATCTATTTCAGAGAATTTTGGTCAAAACTGTTCAAACTTTGTGCTGGTCCAAGTGAGTTGCTGCTCAGTACATGCCAAAGGAGAATGGAAAGTATGATACAAGGAGCTTGGGGAGGGGGATAAACCAGCATTGTTTTACTTAGTTTAATCTATTTTGGGTCTTCAGAATGCATATTTAAGCAAGCAGTTCACTGCCTATTAACATTAGTACCCAAAAAGGATCACCAATCCACCAAAATGCATTTCACTGCAGAGCAGAGAGAGGGAAAGCAGCTGATAATTTACAGAATGGGAGTAAACGCTGGAATTCACTTCCAGCTGTCGTAGTGATGGTCAATTCACTCTAATGTTCAAAAAAGAGTTGGATATATATCTGAAATGAAACCAGGGGATAGGGCTGGGGAGTCGAATGAGCTTTTGCTTACAGCTGGTATAGTAAAGTTAAAACAGAAAATGCTGAAAATTCTCAGCAGGTCAGGTTACATCTTTGGGATGAGAAACAGAGCTAATGCTTCAGTTCAAATACCCTTCATCAAAATTCTTCCATTCAAGGTCTTTGACCTGAAACAGATGTGGCCTGATCTGCTGAGTTCTCCAAGCTGGTATAGACTTGATGGCCTTCTTCTATTCTGGATCCATTCTGTTATTTTGTGAAGTCTGGCAGCAATAATGGGCCAACAGCTTCTGTGGAAATGTCTGTCAGTGAATATTATTTTACTGTCTTGCTGCAGCAAGTCAATTCTGGACTGCTTTCAATGCAATCTTCTGCTTTCATAATATTATTAAGCAGGAGGAAGATTTCATCCTTTCTCCCTGAGGTGTGTTTCATTCTAAACTCCTATGTGGCCTCCTGCAATGCCATTTCCCACTATGGAACTTGAACATCAGTATACTTGATTTTCTGTATTGTCCCTCTATGTCACAGAGGAATGGCCTGTCAGGCCTTTCCAAAGGAGATTGTTGCTGCCTATATCTGTTCTTTCTTTTAACTTCTTCTACTCAATTCCAGCAACTCCTTGTACACTCAGAGCTTCAAAACATTCACTTAAGTCAAGATCTCAATGGATTGCAGGTTAGGGTTGTGACAGGTTAGAAAGTGAGTAGTAGGAAAACTGATGTATTGTGCAGGATGGAAGGGGTGGTAACTGTTGGAGGATCAGTAAACCAAAGCAGTTCAACTCAGTGTCCTGAGCTAGGGTTGGGTTGGAGGTCAGTATTGCAGGGAGTAATGAATGGTGTTCCCTCAGGTATGGAGGTAGGTGTTTAATTTAAGGCGATTTATTACAAATTAAGATTACAGCATCAATATGTGATCTGTTCAGGGAGGTTCTTTTAACTGCATTGTTTTTGAGGAGGTAGAATTATTAAAACCTGGTTTCTCCAACAATGTCAAGCAGCAGACATATGCCAGATCAACTTGACCTGAATTCTACAAGCGTTTTATAGGGAGTTTCTGGAGCTGTTGTTCTGACCTAGTTATGATCGTGGTTGCAATCCACTCTGGAAAATAAAATGCTTTTCTGATGTAAATGCTAAAAAAAAAGCACTCTTTATCTAAGTTTCTAGGCCAGTAACTTTGTCTTAAAGGTAAAGTGTAGTCAAAGACTAAACAATCTGCTGACTGCGTTCTTAAATCACAGCTGGCAGAAAAACATAGACATCTGGCAAATGCTGCAAATCAGGAGGCAAAAAGTCATCCTTAGCATATGCCACGTGCAAATTCTGTCCCTTATTACGTATTGGTTACAAATTCCAATGTGGAATGGAACTGAAGACAAAATAGTGTTTGTTTGACAGCAATTTCAGAGTTTCATTCATTGTGTCAAAGGTAACACAATTGCCAACTGATAACAGCTGCTGCCTCAGAGCACCACAGACCAAGAAGAGATCAGTACCACACAGCAAGAGGCCCTTCAGCCCATCATGTCCGTGCTGAGCATGATGCTACATTAGCCTAATCCCATCTGTCTCCACATAGATAGATTAGATAGATAGTTTCAACTTTATTGTCATTGTGCCGAGTGCAGATACAAAGCCAATAAAATGCATTTGGCATCTGACCAGAAGTGCAAAGAATAGTGTTATTTACAAAATAACCGCGAATAAAAAAAAGTGCTACAGCGCACAAATATAAAAGTACTGAGACAGTACAATATGGACGCAATACTGCTTAGCGCTGTGATGTGAGGTTCAGCAGGGTCACAGCCTCAGGGAAGAAGCTCTTCCTGTGCCTGCTGGTGCAGGAGTGGAGGCTCCTGTAGCGCCTACCGGATGGGAGGAGAGTAAAAAGTCCATGGTTAGGGTGAGATGCATCCTTGATAATGCTTTTCACCCTGATCCCTCCATTCACTACCTGTTCATGTGCTTGTCAAATAGGTAAATTGGTTTATTATTTTCACATGTACCAAGGTACAGTGAAAAAACTTCATATTGCATGCTATGTATGCACACCATTTCATTATATCTCTATATTAATGCAGTATAAGGAGAATGCAATAACAATTGTAGAATAAACTGTTATACTTAAATACCTTTAAGTGTTGCTATCATATCTGCTTCCTCCATTTACAAGAAGCAATCTCTAGAACTAGATTAGCAGTGCTGCAAAATTGGTTCACATACCTCCATCATATACTGTAAGATTACCTGTCGTCAAACACCAATGTTGTTCAATACAATACTTCCCACTGATTATACTGACAAATTGCTTCTGCAGTTAAATAATATTTAATTGAAACAAAGTAAAATACTTAGGCAGCAACTTTGAAATATCAAAGAATAGTGCAATGAATTGCTCCCCGTTCTTGAAATTGTTAAAACTGTATGGCACACATGCAATTGTAATGACGTCAACACTTGCTTTTCCACATCCCAAAAGGTTGATATTATTCTATTATAAGTTTAATTGTCAACAATTGGAATTGCTTCCCTAAAATATCATCACGCAGGCCCAATATTTTTCAGAAAATGGCTCACAGTGCACCATAATTTCAAACCTCAGCTCGTGACAGTAGAGTTCATTTCTATCATTAAACAAAAAAGTTGAGCCTTTACACTAACTGCAATTTCAAAGATAATTTTCAATTTCACATTGCCCTGAAGGCAGTCCGTAAATCATGCTTTCTCAATCTTCAATCTCCGCAGGTGAAAGCTTACTGAAGTACTTAATCTCCAAATATAGCAAGGGATCTGATTTTCTGCCATCTGCTCCTAATTAAATATTAGCAAATATGATTACAATGCATGCAACCATGATCCTCATTATTATATTGATGGACTAAAAATGAACTGGAAGCACTTGAAAGAATGAGTAGTTCAGCAATTCCAGGAACCTTTTAATCTTTGCTGTCAGCCTCCAGGGAATAAGGGAATTATTAACAGCAGAGTGGAACTGGATCAACAGGTAAGAGGATGCTGGCTAATGCACCCAATAAGAAGACAGGCATGGAAGGCTGTGTGAGAGATTTTGAATGTCCTCTTCAAGTGGATGACTAGTTCTCCAGAAAATTGGCCAGACTAGAGAGAAAAAAAAGATTAACAACAGATTCCATGCTCTCCCTCTCTTTTGCTGGTATTTCAAATGCCACAGATCTCAGATTTAGAATCCATCCCTGCTCCACCCCTCCCCATGTGATTTCACATCATCCATTAACTTCTACCTCCCCCCTCTCCCTCAGCCAGCGCAACTACCTCCTTATTAATTCAATCTATCCTGCTTTTCACCCTGTCACAGACCTTCCCTTCTGTTCTCAACCCCTGTTCCCCAACTCTACAACTTTACACTTGAACAACAGGAATTCTGCAGATGCTGGAAATTCAAGCAACACACATCAAAGTTGCTGGTGAACGCAGCAGGTGCTGCCTGGCCTGCTGTGTTCACCAGCAACTTTGATGTGTGTAACTTTACACTTGTCTCATTTTTAATTCTTGGCCATCCTGATGAATGGTTATTGAGTTGAAACAGAGGGATCAGTGCACCTGGACACCAGGTTGATCCAGTTTAAGTATATGTCCAATCTCTGTTTCTGTCCTGCATTTTATAATTCTTCAAAACAGGACAACGTGATCTTTCACACAGATATAAGAAGGCAGGGGGATGCTTAAAATTCAAATTGCTTCTAAAAGTCACAGCACAGTACTCACTCAATGCATCATTGATGAAGAAGATTGGATTTAGTGCAAACACTTTGAGCTGAAAATTAAAGCATAATCTTCCAATTCAAAAGATAAGAGAAAGTTATCTCTGAAGCAGAGGTAACATTCTTTAAGGCAGGGGACCTCAACTTGAGGTCCACGAACCCCTCAGTTAATTGTAAGGGACTCAGTCTTTCAGCTACTACCCATTCCACATTTCCTTCTTCTCTTTTATCTCACAATCCTGAATCTCAGGATTGTATATGGGGATAGATATGCATGTTGGCAATAAAATTTACTTTGAACTTTACTGGATTTGTGGAGAGACAAATAAAGTTTCAGATCAATGACGCTTTCATCAAAAATTCAGTACGGTAATTAATCTGAAATGTTGACACTATATCTGTCTCCTTGGATGCTGCTTGATCTACTGAATATTTTCAGCATTTACCACTTCTATTTATGCCTCTTATTCATTCAATGGACTTGACTGGTGGTGTAGTGGCATCAGTGCCAAACTTCGGGACAAAAGGTCCTGAGTTCGTATCCAGCCGGTTCCTCTGCACGCTTTTCATCTGTGCTGGGTTATCAGCTGGTGATCTCTTTGGAAACTCACCTGGCAGAAGGCATTGGCAAACCACTGCTGTAACTCTGCCACTACGTCAGAGAGGTGTGAAGGGAAATCGTCCGCGAACCAGAGAAACTCTGGATGCGATGTACCTTTATTCATTCAATATGATTACTGGCAATCTGTCAACCCACTTATCTCAACCTCTCTGCCATTTCCCCATTGCCCTCAATTTAATGATCAAAAAAATGAATCTACTTCCTTTTTAAATACACAAGTAACTGGGCTTCCACAATGGAGAATGGATTAGTTTTTAGATTAATTTGTCGCATGAACATCGAAACATAACTGTGAAATGTACCATTCTGTGTTAATGGCCAACACAGACCAAAGATTATGCTGGGGGTAGTTCACAAGTGACACTCTGCTTCCGGTGCCATCATAACACATCCAGCACCCACTAACCCTACCTGTATGTCTTTGGAATAGTGGAGGAAATTGGAGTACCCAGGACAATCCCATGTGGTCACTGGGAGAGCGTACAGACAGAAGTGGGAACCAAGTCCCAATCAAAAATCACTGGTGCTGTAAAGCCATTTTGCTAACTGTTACACTACCATACCACCCCCTGCTCTGCCTGCGACAATATTTACCACCTACTACAAAATGATGTTCTTACACACCAGTTTTAAATGAGCATCTGCTAACTTTGTTATTACATCCCCTCATTCACACACATTAACTCAAGAAGTGTGAGATGGACATAAAACAACTAATCAATATGTAATTTTCTTTTTTACTGGGATGGCTGAACAAGTTCTCTATACAAATGGAAGAGAGCACACTGGTCTGCAAGAAGGATTCATGGTACTGGCTGCTTCATTCTTCATAGTATAGAGTATAGCTCATCTCTCTTCATCCCTGTTGATCCATAGCAAAAAGCCTATCATGTAGAACCTCTTCATGGTTCCATAAAGTATGTGTGTGACTGAAAAGTTATCCTTCAGAATACTACTCTGTTTTCCAAATGCTCACTCTTATGAATATTTGTATTATATTAAAGGCATCAGTTACTGCCCATTCCAGTTGTAATTTAAGAAAATAATGTTCAGACTTTACCTTGGATGGAGGCTGTGGCCTGCAACTAGTGGACTTCTGGATTGGCTGCAGTGATGCCTGTCTTTGTGAATTCCGTTCTGAATGCTGTCTGCTTGCTTTTATTGTTTGTGCGATTTATTTTTCTTCTTTCGCTGCACACTGGGTGTTTGACAGCCTTCTTTTGTTTTTAATGGGTTCTATTGAGTTTTTTTTTCATGGCTGTCTGTAAGGAGATGAATCTTAAGGTTGAAAAAGTATACATATTTTGATTATAAATTTATTTTCCATGTTGAAACCTTGCTGTCGAATATTTGAGTAATCTTGTATATAGATTACGCTACACACATCAAAGTTGCTGGTGAACGCAGCAGGCCAGGCAGCATCTCTAGGAAGAGGTACAGTCGACGTTTCAGGCCAAGACCCTTCGTCAGGACTAACTGAAGGAAGAGCGTGTAGCTTGAATTTCCAGCATCTGCAGAATTCCTCGTGTTTGCGTTGTATATATATTGTTTGATTAAGCATTCTTGTTCATTTAAATAATTAATTACAGATTATATGTAAAAATATATTAATTGCATATATTATCAGGCTACACGTGATAAGTGCACGCCTCGCTTAACATGAAAGGTAAAGTCAGACATGTATTTCGGACTAACTAGTGTTTTCTTTGAATTAATTTAATGTGTTTTGAAGTTACAAAACATAACAGTAGTGATGATGTATCTTAAAATGAACCACAGATGCCTACCAACCTGTTAAATGCAGTGAGCCATTCGAAATAAAATAAAAGACACAGCAGGAGCATCGGTGAGTAAAGAAAAGTATTTTGAAGCAAATGAGATAACTAATAAGAAGTGAGCAACACACACAAAATGCTGGTGAACGCAGCAGGCCAGGCAGCATCTATAGGAAGAAGTACAGTCGACGTTTCGGGCCGAGCCCCTTTGCCATCCAGCATCTGTAGATTTCCTCGTGTTTGCAAATACAAGAGAGTTCCAATTTTGCTAAATGTATTAGGTTTAAAGGTATATAATTTGCTTTGAATTTTGACTGCTTCATCCAAACCATCAAAAATGAGCTTTACTGCTTTTGTAAAAGTAATGCAGAAACATTTAGAACCAAAGTCATTACTGATTTCAGAACACTTTAGGTTTCATAAGCAGAATCAAAAAGAAGGGGAGTCCATTTCAGCACACGTGACCTAATTAAAGAGATTATCTGAGCATTGTCCATTCAGTCATGGGCTTAATGTTATACTAAGTGATCAGTTAACTTCTGCTAAAAGAAAACATTCAAAAATGGCTCCTAACTGAAGCTCAGCTTACATTCAAATGAGCAGTGGAAATCACTATTTGAATGGAAACTGGAGACAAGCATGCAATTGAGTGGCAGTCAGGATTGAAAGTGAGCATGAACAAAATTGTAGAGTCTAAACAGAAACCGGCCTGGTGGAACAAATTGTGTTACTGTTGTGGCAGTGACTCACATACACCATGTAAATGTCGACCTAAAGGCAAAACTTGCAGAAAATGCAAGATGTAGGACACATACAAAGAGCATGTCAGGCAGACAGAAATAAATGCACAGAGAAGAGAAAAAGGTAAAAGTTCAATTTGCAGTTTCAAAAAGAGCACAAATCTGCACACTGTTGATGAAAAATCTGATAATGATGAGTGTGACACAGGACTGTGTGAAAATTAACAGACAAGCAATACGCTTACTCCAGAAGTGAATGGAAAATTACTTAAGTGGAAAAGGACACTGGTTCATCTGTTTCAGTTATTCTACAAAATGAGTTTGAATGGCACTTCAAAGATACAAAACTGAAGTCCCCAGATATCCAACTAAGAACTGATACTGGAGAAATGATAACGCTTGTGGGGATAACAACTGTGAAATACAACAACTGAAAAGCCAATTTGAGCCAGTATGTGGCAAAAACAGGAGAACCAGCATTTCAGGGGTGTGATTGCTGAGATAACTATAACTTGATTGGGGATCCATCTATCTGCCACTTCCGCTGCAATTAAGCCATCTGAAACTGAACTAAGAAAGGTACTGGATAATGCCGCAACTGTCTCTATGCTCAACACCATGAATCAGTGCCCAACAGAGAGCAAACAGGTTGTGGGTGCCAATCTGTTTGCCTCTGGTTGGAAAGCCTGTTGGACTAAGGAAGGACTATGCTGATCAGAGAAGCAAGGAAGTGATGAAAGCTGTGGTCTGACTACAACAGTTTTTGTAGACAAGATATTTGACAAAGCTTCTGATATGTTTAATCAGACAGTTATGTTGAAATGTGTTTATGTTTTAAGCTGGAAGAGAGTTCAAGGAGCCTCAAAAAAGTTGCAAGCATTCGGCTTTTGTGAGTATAAAGAACCAGAATCTACACTGAGTGAATGAAGTTATTGCATGAGTGGGAGATAAAAAGTTGCTTTTAAAAGTAAATGCACAGACCCAAGCCCAGCTGGATGAACGGAAGGCAAAAAAGAAGTGAGACAATTGTGATTCAAAAACCAGAAGATTTGTCAGATGACGTTGTGGACGTGGAAACCAAGAGAAAAGATCAGATGATAGAGAGAGCAATAGACGTCTCCAGTGAACTAAATGCACCTTCCAAATATCAAGATGCACAAGCTGGAATAAGAAGAAGGAAGGCGAAGAAAGGTGTCCAGAGTTGTTAGAACTGCTTTCTGCAGTCTCAGAGTCAGCTTCTACAATCAGCATGGAGGGGGCCCAAAACCTGAGATTGCTTCACAGCCGCAAGTCTCACCTGCTGAGCAGAGTGATATCCCTTCTCAGCAAAGACATTATCTGAACAGAGTAAGAAATCCTCCACAGCGATTAAACCTTTAAGGCTGAATGGGACAATTTAAAATTTACTATGCTATGGATGTCTATATATAGTAGTTGTACTATATAGTACACTGTACATATTGTTGAGAAGCATTCCCTTTGAAGTTGTTCATACAGTAGCTAAGCAGAGAGGAGTGTTATGTATTTAATATTCCAATAATATTCATGTAACCTTGCATATATATTGTTTGATTAAGCATTCTTGTTTGTTTCAATAATTAATTATGAGTTATATGTAAATATATATTAATTGCATATGTCATGAAACTACCATGTGATACGTGCACACCTTGCTTAAGGTAAACAATGAAATCAGATCTGTACTTCAGACTCCCGGTGTTTTGAATTAATTTAATGTTTTGAAGTTGCAAAACATTATGACCTTGTCATATTCCTCAGTATCTTATATAAATTGGTAAATTTTATTATTATCACACATATTACATGCACCAAGGTATGTTGAAAAACTTGCCGTGCTATTGTTCACACAGATCAATTCATTACAACGGTGCATTGCGGTAGTACAAGGTAAAACGATAACAGAATGCAGGTAGAGTGCAGTGCAAACAGACAATAAGGTACAAGGTAAAAACGAGGTCGATTGTGAGATCAGGAGTCCAGCTTATCAAAGAATCATTATCAGAGCATGTATACTATGTATAACCTTGACATTCGTCACTGTTCAGGCAACCACAAAACAAAGGAAACATCAAAAAACACCATCAAATACCCAACGTGCAGAAAATAAAAGAAATTGAGCAAACAATATAAGTAAGTAAATAGTATTTAGAACCAAAGTTCATGAAAGTGGGTCTGCACCCATGAAGCCAGTCATTGCTGCAGCCAATCCAGAAACCTATTAATTGCAGACCACAGTCTCAGTTCAGCGCAGAGACAAGTAAAACTTGTGGAGAGGAAAACTGAACCAGCCCATCCCTCTCTTTTGGCCCCAATATCTTTACTTTACTTTACTTTATTGTCACCAAACAATTTATACTAGAGCATACAATCATCACAGTGATATTTGATTCTGCGCTTCGCGCTCTCTGGAGTACAAATTGATAGTAAATAGTAAAAATTTAAATTATAAACCATAAATAGAAAATAGAAAAGGGAAAGTAAGGTAGTGCAAAAAACCGAGAGGTAGGTCCGGATATCTGGAGGGTATGGTCCAGATCCGGGTCAGGATCCATTCAAGCAGTCTTATCACAGTTGGAAAGAAGCTGTTCTCAAATCCGGCCGTACCAATATCTTAACCTTTTTCAATCTGACTTGGCACTTAAATTGGCCAATCCTCAGATTGTTCCTCGCTCTCACTCTACCTAGCCTCTACCCACCTCCACTTGGTTCTGCAGCCTACAGGTCCACTCCAACAATGTCCAAACTTTGGCTTATTCTCTGCTCCTGTGCTTGGCCCCTGCTGCTTAGATTCCCCCCTTATCCGCCACGCCACAACCATCCAGCCTCCTTTGAGACTTGAGTTCACACTGCAAAACTGCAGGGTGTACATGCGGTTCAAGTGTAGCACTCCAAAAGGGAAGTTACATGCTCTTGATTACAGTGATCATTTCTGAGAAAAAATGTGATCAATACAGTAATTTATAGTTGTAAACACAAAATACTCTGCAGATGCTGGAGTCAAAGCAACACAATTTATAGTTGTGTTTGCTACCAGCAAGTCACCACTATGCTTCACCAGTGACATCTTAAACCAAAACTTGTGATACTAGGGAATCATTCAACAGACTTACAGCAGTGGGATACTGGGACCAGATTTTACACTTCCAGTCAAGTTGGCACCAGTGAACAATGATTCCTTGAGTGACACCTTGCAGATAGCCAACCTCTTCAATTATTTCACTTCTATGCCCTTTGCTAGTTCTTTTTGTCTTGTCTATGGTATTGGAGACTGCTGGAGCCTGTGACGTGAAGTTTGATGTCCAATCGAGTGCTCTGGCACTGTGTTGTCCCTGGAGAGGACTGAGAGATGCCTCATGGAGAAGACCAGAGATGGGATGTGGGACCATGATCAACTCCATTTCAAGGAGTCGAGGAAGATTGAAGCATTGAGGAGAATGTGGAGGAGGGCAGCGGTCACCTGCTAGGGGTTGATGGCGGCTGGTAGATGGGTCGGCGGTGTTTGGAAGGCTATGACCCAGTGGCGTTTGGAAGGCCACAGGTTGGTGCAACAGCATTCAGATGTTTGCAGGCAGCCGGACCAGCAACCGCTCTTTGCGGAAGGGTTGAGTTCGAGTGACCGCTCTCCTCGGTTCTGATGGAAGGGTGTTCTTGAAATTCTGAGATTTATGTGATTATTGGACTGTATTTCTTCAGTTTTCTGTGTGTCCTTTCTGGTTGCCGTTTGGCGGATTGGGTTTCTGTTGGATGATGTGTTGGTGTTTGTGCGAGGGAGTGGGGTAGGGATTTGAGGTCTGACGTTTTTGTTGTTTTCTTTTGTGCAGGCAAGAAGTTGTTTCTTGTGTGTGGGAGAGAAGGTTGGGAGTTTGGTGCTGTTGCCATTGTTCTTCTTTGTGGAGGAGGGGGCTGGGTGTTTGATGTTGTCGTCGCTGCTGTTTTTGTAAGAGAGTGGGTCGGGAGTTTGTGATTTTTGATGTTCTGGCTGCTGTCTTCTGGGTGGGTGATCTGTTGGTTTTTGTGTGAGGGAGGGGTTGGGGGGTTTGGGGTTTGATGTTCCAGCTGCCATTTTGCTTGTGGGCAATCTGTTAGCTTTTTTTCTGCAAGGGAGGGAGTGGGGAGCTTGGGATTTGCAAGTTTTGTTTCCTTTTCCTTTTTGTGAGGGGAAGGGGAGTTGATGTCATTTCTTTCAATGACTCCCATGTTTTTTCTTTCTTTCATAGCTATCAGGAGAAGATGAATATCAGAGTTGTACTGTACATGCATACTTTGACAATAAAATGTACCTTTGAAGTTTTGAACCTGTGAAGCTGTCCTTTAACTGTTTTACATACTTTCAGGCTTTTGTATCTTCTGCTAATGGGAGAGAGTAAAAAAGAGAATATTCAGAGTGGGTAATGTCTTCTATAATGCTGGCTGTTTTATTGAAGCAGGGAGGTGTAGACATAGTCCGTGGAGGGGTGTGGGGCTGATTTTCATGATGAGCCAAGCTAGATCCACAACTCTCTGCAGTTTTTTGCCTTCACAGGCAGAGCAGAAACCATATGAATTTGAGGCGCATCTTGATACAAAGCTCTCTCTTTCAATTAGATCACTTTTCTGAACTTCAAAGTAAAATGTTCTCTTAAACATCCAAAAGTCTGCAAATGTTGGAAATTCAAAGCAACATGCGCAAAGTGCTGGAGGAACTCAGCCGGTCAGGCAGTATCTTTGGAAATGAATAGATAGTCAACGTTTTCGGCCAAGACCCTAATTTAGCACTGAGAATGAAAGAAGATGTCAGAATACAAAGGTGTGGGGGAGTGCAAGCAGGCCAGCTGGAAGGTGATAGGTGAAGCAAGATGTGTGGGAAAGGACAAGGGCTGGAGAAAAAGAGAAATGATAGGAGAGGAAAGTGGACCATAGGAGAAAGGGAAGGAAGAGGGTCCCAATGGGAAGTAATAGCAGGTGGGAAGAGGTAAGAGATCGGAGTTGGGTGGTGGTGGTGTGTGAAATGTGTTTGTCAGAAGGAGAAATCATTATTCTTGCTATCAGGTTGGAGGCTACCCAGATAGGATATAAGGTTTTGTTCCTCCACCTTGAGGATGACCTCATCTTGGCACAAAAGAAGGCCATGGACTGAAATGTCGCAATGGGACTGGGAATTGGAATTAAAAATGTTTGCCTAGTAGAAGGTCCTGCATGTGGCGCATAGTGTGGATGTGTTCCACGAAGCAGTCCTCCAATTTATGAAGGGTCTCACCAATGTAAAGGAGGCCACATCAGAAGCACCGGATACAATAGACAACACCAGCAGATTCACAGGTGAAGTGTTGCCTCACCTGGAAGACTGCCTGGATTTCTGAATAGAGGTGAGGGAGGAAGTGTATGGGCAGGTGTGGTACCTAGGCCACTTGCAGTGATAAATGCCAGGGCAGAGTTAATTGGGGGAAGGACGAGTGGACAAGGAAATTGCGGAGGAAGCAATCACTGCAGAAATTGGAGTCGGGGGGGAGGGGATGGAGATAAAGATATGTTTAATGGTAGAATCTCTTTCGACATGGCAGAAGTTGTGGACAATAATGTGTTGGATGTGGACGCTAATAGGGTGTAGGTAAGGGCAAGAAGAATGCTATCTCTGTTAAGGGGGCAGGAAGGTGAGATGTGTGCAGATGTATGAGAAATGGAGGAGATGCGGGTGAGGGCAGCATCAATAGCGTAGAAAGGGAAACCCCACACTTTAAGGAAGATGTTCTGGAATGGGAAGCCAAGTCCTGAGAACAGATGTTGTGGAGACAAAGAAACTGAGACAGGGGAAAGGCATTTTTACAGGAGGTAGGATGGGAAGAGGTAAAGACAAGAAAAGCATGGGAATCAGCAGGTTTATAAAAGATGACGGTTCACAGTTTGTCTGCATAGATGGAGACAGGGACATTGAGAAAGGAGAGATCTTTCTTTTTTAGCTGCTCATAAAAGGGCAAATATCCCAAATTCCTATCCAAGCCACACGCTCTCCTAACTTGCAGGTATCTCATTAGTGGTTCGTAGTTGCAGAGTTGCCATTTGTAACAGCATAGAGAAAGTGCTTTCATTACATGGACTCTAAGGCATCAAGGTAAAATCTGAACAGAAATGACGGATTGCAAATTGGATGGGAATACAATGTTGCCCTTCACATCAATATCAACATTCCAAAGAGTGATTTTTTTATGATCAGACTAGTATTCTGAAATTAAAATTTGTCATCCAGAAAACTTTCCCTACCTTAACACGAAGAAGCTGTACATAATAAGCTTCAGCTATAAATTAATGGGGCATCGTGGTAGCGTAGGAGTTAGTGTGATGCTATTACAGCTTGGGGCCTGGGAGTTCAGAGTGCAATCTCGGTTCCTTCTGCAAGGAGTTCATATGTCCTTCCTTTGTGCACATGGGTTTCCTCTGGGCGCGTCGGTTTCTTCTCACAAACCAAAGACATACCGGTTAGTAGGTTAACTGGTCTTTTAAAATTGACCTGTGATTAGGCTAGGGTTAAATAGGTGGGTTAGATGGCATGGCTCGATGGGCCAGAAGGGTCTGTTCCACACCTTATACTGACGTACTGCCCATTTTGCCACTGGCATTTAGGACTGCAATGTAGGTTCGCCATCTCTGTTGCTGTTCAGGGCTTCCTTCATCATGTCATTAGCTTCCTCTCAGTTTTCACAACTGGCAATCATGCAAGTCCCCAGCAGAGACTCGGAAATACTGTGGCACTTAAATGTACAAGGATTCTTAACTGCTGTTTCTGTAACAATTTTGTTTGAGCAGTAGGGTTGTTAGCCCTGAGCTGAATCCCCGAACCTGGAGGACTGGAGGACTACTCTTAGTCTGGCATCTACCCTCTGACTTGTTTGACATGGGTGATCTGAACATGAACAAAGCATAAAGCCCTAACTCCAGGTCATTGAGGCACGCAAGCCTCCAAACCAAACAATAAGGTTGTGATCCACTTGGAGACCCGTGCTGTGTCTTTAAATAAAAATAAATTTATTTGGATGAAGAGAGATGAACTTGACCTTGCCCTATGAATAATAAAGTAGTGAATGTCATAAGCCCTCCTTACCGACCAATGTTCTAACTATATTCCTTTAGTGCAGTGAACTAGATCAAACATCCTAGTAAAAAGAAAATTACATATTGATTAACTCATCCCAGGTTGCTTTGTGTAGGCTTCAGGATTTTTGAGGCGATATACTGCTCAATGTGATTTATCCAAAAACTGCAGAGTTTTCCCCTGTGGAATTAACTTATTTACTCAAGAAATGCTTGCTTGATCTCAAGTGGAATGAAAAACCAAACCTGCATTCTCATTCATCATTATAACTCGTGATTTCAGAGTCTGAATGGATTTAGACAAACAAGTAATGAACCACACAGCAGTAATAATTGTTGTACACAAAGGTATGTTCCAAGTTATTAACTTTCCTGTTTTCAGCAAATCCCATTTACAGTCATTGGTTTAGATTTGTGTACCAATTAGGCTAATAAGCATTGATGACATTTACAATAGATTACAAAAGAATAAACTTCAATATTTACTTATTTTATGTTTTAATAGGGTTATTGAATCTTCATTAACATGAGCTGAAATATTTAATGACTCAGCATTAATTTACACTGGTTAATTAAATCAACTATTGAATGTTTTCACTGTGTTTCTCTGACTATATCGACTTTCACTTCAGGCTTTTATTGAAATTTGCAGATTTCTTTTGCATTTAAAGATATTCTTGTTGATATGAGCATATGACATCGAGGAGTATTTTGTAACACAGAGTGCACAGTACATCAGCATAAAAGATAATCCTATGTCATACAGAAGCATTATCTTAAATGAGGAAGCTTCAGGATGAAGTGTATTCTGAAGAAATGGCCAGTCCTAGACAAATTACTTGTATCAACAATGTGTTCTGTGTTGGTCACTATATATTGATTAAGAATACCTGACTTATGGACAGTCCCTACATATTTACAGGCAATTAGGAGATCAACTGGTGCATCAAAAAGGCAGTGTTCATCATTAAGGACCCCCACCACCAAGGACAGACCCTCTTCTTATTGTTGCCATTCGGAAGGAGGTACAAAAACCTGAAGGCACACACTCAATGACTCAGGCATGGCTTCGTCCCTTCTGCCATTCGATTTCTGAATGAACATTGAACCCATGAACACTACCTCACTATATTTTTTATTTCCATTTTTTGCATTATTTACTTCATTTAAATATTATATATATATATATATACTTACTGTAAATCAGTTTTTTCCCTATATTATCACATATTGCTTTGTACTGCTGCCAAAAAGTTAACATATTTCACGGCAAATGCCAAAGATATTAAACCTGATTCTGACTCTGATCAGCTGGATGGGAGATCATTGGTTGACTGCTGCAGGGTGCAGGCATCTTCCACTATGTGGAACTTGGATTGTGGCAATAACATTGGATTTTGCAGGGAAATCTGAAAGGTTGCCTTTAATTGGTGAACATTGTTAATTAAATTTACACTCAGTGTCCACTTTACCAGGCACACCTGTAAACTTGTTTGTTAATGCGAATATCTAATCAGCCAATCATGCGGCAGCAACACAATGCATAAAAGCATGCAGACATGGTCAAGAGGTTCAATTGTTGTTCTGACCAAACATTAGAATAGGAAGAAATGTGATCTAAGTGACATTGGCCAGTGACTGATTGTTGGTGGAAGATGGGGTGGCTTGAGTATCTCAAAAACTGCTGATCTTCTGAGATTTTTATGCATAACAGTCTCTAGAGTTTACAGAGAATGGTGAGAAAAACAAAAAAAAATCCAGTGAGCAGCAGTTCTGTGGGCAAAAACGCTTTGTTAATGAGCGAGGTCATAGGAGAATGGGCAGATAGGTTCAAGCTGTCAGGAAGGTGACAGTAAATCAAATGGCTATCTGTTATAATAGCTGTGAGCAGAAGAGTATCTTTGAATGCACACCACGTAAGACCTTAAAGTGGATAGGCTAGAACAGCACAAAACTACCCTGGGTTCCACTCCTGTGGCAACTTTATTAGGTACAATTTCTGTATCTAATAAAGTTGTCTTTGTGTTGCCATGTGGGTCGCATTCCAAATGAGAGACTATGAACAGTTCTCAGCAATGAAACTCTTTTATAACCTCTGAAGGACATGTATACAGATGAAAATAGAGATGAATATATACTATGTATATTTGATTAACATTGAAATCTTTGCAGTAAAGCAAGCTATAGAGAAGACACTGAGATCCATTTCCTACTCTCCCTTTCAACTCAACTGGAAAGATATTATATTACTATTTAACATCTAAAGAAGAGTGATTAAAATTGCATTGGGGTGCTATTGAATAACATTCTACAACCCAGAAAATCTGCCAAACAGGCGCCATCAAATTCCTAAACTACCTATTTGATCAGAATTTTACTCTAAGATCTCTAGATCAAAAGTAGCACATATATGTGGTACGGTTCTTAATCACTACTTTTAACTTCTGATGTGCTCTTTTACTCTATTACTGACTTTTGATTGAATTCTTTAGCATCTTTCAACGATCCAGTTATTCAAAATACATTTGTTATCAGAGTTTGTATGCAAAGATTCATCTTCACACAGACAACCATGAAATGGAAAACCATGTTCCAAGGAAAATATCAAACCCCAACACAAAAAAAGAACAAATCAGACAAACGGCAAGAAAAAAAGTGAAAAGCACATAATGCAAAACACAACAAAAAAAGGAGCCATCAAAAACCACAAGACTTCATAATGTGAACTAGATTCCAATACACAAACTGCATTGATTAAATCTTGCTCAAGACCCATGACTCTGGCAGCGTCAAGCGAGAGTGAGAGAGAGAGAGACCATTTGTACCAATTACCTACACATAGTATTGCATACCTTGTAAGTATTACAAGACAAGAAAATTGACAAAACACTACGTTTAGCAGTGACTGACAGAAGGTTAACTACTGCAGTGCATATATGCTGTATACTTACAAATAAATAAATTTTCACCAGATCTTAATTGGTGTAGTTCACCAAAAAGATCACAGCTACTGAATCTGCACCTATTGCGATCATTCCATCTTGAATGCCGAGCTATCCCCCATTAGCAAAATCAAAACATATAACAGGAGATATTTAGTCATTTTAGCAAGTTGTCAGGAGGCAATATCTGTGCTTTGAGACTGAGCTACTCAAAAATCCAAAAGACAGCTGTAAAGCATTGAACTACTTAGCATCGACCCATGTGGTCAAAATTTACTTACTTATTAGGATAAAAAAAAGTTTGAGCTTCACCGCCTGTGACATATACTCTTAACCTGAGTATGATGCAAACCTCACATGTACTGTAGCAGCACTAATAGCTTATACCATGGTCTAAAATCATGAAAGTGTTGAATAAACATGCTTTGTATACCATTGTACATGTAACCATTTCTCCCTCCCAAGTATCCAAGTGAAAAAAAATCAAGAAGATCGTAGTTCTCCTCAATTTTCTTGTGCAATTGATTTTATTATTGATATTGAAATATGCCGCATGTAACGTGATCAATTTTCCAGGTCACTGATCTCCAATAATTCTGAAAGTTCCATCCTGTATGCTATTATATATTTATCGGATTATTCTTATTACATTGCAAATAATTACTGAAATTTCTTTCAGATAGTTTTGCAAATATTAACTTTGAATTGGCCTGCCTGGAGAAATGGCAGAGTGTTCATTAATAGTTTTTGAAAGGATCACTCCAGGTGACTATTGTCATTATAAAATTGCACAAAGCAATATCCAGTGGCCAGATGACAATACTGTTTTGACAGTATGATGAATTGGAGCATCACAACGGGGCTTTTTTTTGTTCTGTTTTCTTGTGACAATAAATAATATAATATGAAAATACAAAAAGTAGTGGATAGGGCCCAGTTCATCATGGGTAAAGTCCTCCCAACCAATGAGCACATCTACATGAAACACTATATACATTCTACATCAGGGCAATGTCAGGTAGACATTGGAGGAATTGAGCAAAGTTATCTGCAGGCATGATACTGAACACCCTCATATCTTCCCTATCAGAACAAAAGGTTGTACAGTAGGATGGTGGATAGTTCAATGCTTGACAGTACAGGTAACCCGGGTTCAATTCCTACCACTGCCTGTAAGGTACTGGTACATTCTCCCCATGACCACGTGGGTTTACTCCAGGTGCTCCAATTTCCTCTCACAATCCAAAGATGTACTGGTTGGTAGGTTAATTGGTCATTATAAATTGTCCCATGATTAAGTTAGGATTAACTTGGGGGATTGCTGGGTGGCATTTCTCGAAGGGCTGGAAGGCCCTACTCTGTGCTTTTTCTCAATTAAATTAAATAAATTGTAGGTGATTTCAACCAGGCCAGCTTGAAGAAGTTCCTGAACAACTAGCACTTGTGGAACCAAGCAGAAGAACCAACGTACTTGTCCACTGTTATACCACCATTAAGCATGTTTACTGTGCCATCCCATGCCCAGCCTTTGGAAAGTCCAATCTTTGGCTGTAGTTCCACTCCCAAGCCTATAAGCAGAGACTAAAGACCACAGCACGACTGGTGAAGTCCAAGAAGGCATAGTCAAGGGAGGCAGAGGAGAACTCACAAGACTGTTTTGCGTCAGTAGATTGGACAAGGTTCAGAGATTCATCTTTGAGTCTGAATGAATATATCACAATTGTCACTGTCTTCATCAAGACCTTTGTGGATAAGTGTGTGCCTTCAAGAGCATACTGGACTTACCCAAACCAAAAGCCATGGATGAAGCAGGAGATTCATAGTCTGCTGAGGGTTAGATCTGTGTTATTCAAGACTAATGATCCAGAAACATACAAGGTCCAGGTATGACCCATGGACAGTAACTTTAAGGGTGAAAAACAATTCTAATTGAGGTTAGAGGCAGAATCAGATGCATGCTGGGATTTACAGTGCATTCCTTCCTAGAAAGCAAAACTTAACATCATAAATGGTTGTGTTGCTTCACTCTCAGATGATCTCAACATCTCTTATGCACATTTTGAAAGGGAGAATAAAACTGCAGCTCTGAAAATTCCTGCTGCATCTGGTAACTCTATGATCTCTGTCTTAGAAGCCAATGTCAGAACATCTTTGCAGAGGGAGAACTCTCACAAAGCATTAGGCCCAGATTGTGTATCTGGTAGGGCTCCAAAAACCTGTACCATCCAACCGGAAAGAGTGCTCAAGGACATCTTCAATCATTTACTGCCATTGACCCACCTGCTTCAAAGAGGCAACAATCATACCAGTTCTCAAGAACAGCAGGGTGAGCTGCCTCATTGACTATCACCCAGTGGCACTCAGATCTACTGTGATGGAGTGCTTTGAGAGATTATTCATGGCTCGAATCAATTGTCTAAGCAAGGACCTGGACCCACTGCAATTTGCCTATTGCCACAATGGGACTACAGCAGACATCACTGGCTCCCCACTTGACATTGGATCACTTGCATGACAGTTATACCTATGTCAGGCTGCTGTTTATTGACCGCAGCTTAGGATTCAGCACAATCCTGCCCTCAGTTCTAATCAACAAGCTCCAAACTCTTAGCCTCTGTACATCCCTCTACAGCCTGATCTTTATCTTCCTTACCAGGAGACCACTGTCTGTGCAGATCGGAAGTAATATCTCCTCCTCATAGACAATCAACACTGGCACTTCTCTTGGACACATGCTGAGCCCACTGCTCTACTCCCTCTATTACCATGATTGTGTGGCTTGGTACAGCTCAAATGCCATCTATAATTTTGTCAGCAACTCAACTATTGTTGGTAGAATTTTAGATGGTGACAAGGAAGCTTACAGAAGTGAGATAGATCAGCTGGTTGTGTGGTGTCACAGTAACAATCTTGCACTCAACAACAGTAAGACCAAGTAATTAATTGCAGAATTCAAAAAGGGGAAGTTGAGGGAACACATACCAGTCCTCATTGAGAGTTCAGAAGTGGAAAGAGTAAGCAGTTTCAAGTTCCTAGGTGTCAACATCTCTGAGGATCTATTCTTGATCCAATATATTGATACAATTACAAAGAAGGCACAGCTATACAGCTGTATTTCATTTAGAATTTGAGGAAAATTGGGATATCACCAAAGACAATTGTAAATTTTGACAAATGTGCTGTGGAGATCATCCTAACTGGTTGCATCATCATCTAATATGGAGGGCCACTGCACTGGTTCGGAAAAAGCAGCAGAATGTTATAAACTTAGCCAACTCTATCATGGGCTCTAACCTCAGTAGCATCAATGACATCTACAAAATGCTATACTTCAAAAAGGCAGCAACCATCATTAAGGATCTCCATCACCCAGGATGAACCCTCTTCTCATTGCTACCATCAAGGAGGAGGTACAGGAGCCTGAAGATACACGTTCAGCATTTCAGGAACAACAGTTCAGCAGTTATAATGGGTGACTTCAATCTACATGTAGATTGGGTGAACCAAATTGGTAAAGGTGCTGAGGAAGAGGATTTCTTGGAATGTATGCGGGATGGTTTTTTGAAACAACATGTCGAGGAACCAACTAGAGAGCAGGCTATTCTGGACTGGGTTTTGAGCAATGAGGAAGCGTTAATTAGCGATCTTGTCGTGAGAGGCCCTTTGGGTAAGAGTGACCATAATATGGTGGAATTCTTCATTAAGATGGAGAGTGACATAGTTAATTCAGAAACAAAGGTTCTGAACTTAAAGAGGGGTAACTTTGAAGGTATGAGACGTGAATTAGCTAAGATAGACTGGCAAATGACACTTAAAGGATTGACGGTGGATATGCAATGGCAAGCATTTAAAGGTTGCATGGATGAGCTACAAAAATTGTTCATCCCAGTTTGGCAAAAGAATAAATCAAGGAAGGTAGTGCACCCGTGGCTGACAAGAGAAATTAGGGATACTATCAATTCCAAAGAAGAAGCATACAAATTAGCCAGAGAAAGTGGCTCACCTGAGGACTGGGAGAAATTCAGAGTTCAGCAGAGGAGGACAAAGGGCTTAATTAGGAAGGGGAAAAAAGATTATGAAAGAAAACTGGCAGGGAACATAAAAACGGACTGTAAAAGCTTTTATAGATATGTAAAAAGGAAAAGACTGGTAAAGACAAATGAAGGTCCCCTGCAGACAGAAACAGGTGAATTGATTATGGGGAGAAAGGACATGGCAGACCAATTGAATAATTACTTAGGTTCTGTCTTCACTAAGGAGGACATAACTAATCTTCCAGAAATAGTAGGGGACAGAGGGTCCAGTGAGATGGAGGAACTGAGCGAAATACATGTTAGTAGGGAAGTGGTGTTAGGTAAATTGAAGGGATTGAAGGCAGATAAATCCCCAGGGCCAGATGGTCTGCATCCTAGAGTGCTTAAGGAAGTAGCCCAAGAAATAGTGGATGCATTCGTGATAATTTTTCAAAACTCGTTAGATTCTGGACTAGTTCCTGAGGATTGGAGGGTGGCTAATGTAACTCCACTTTTTAAAAAAGGAGGGAGAGAGAAACCGGGGAATTATAGACCGGTTAGCCTAACGTCGGTGGTGGGGAAACGCTGGAGTCAGTTATCAAGGATGTGATAACAGCACATTTGGAAAGCGGTGAAATCATCGGACAAAGTCAGCATGGATTTGTGAAAAGAAAATCATGTCTGACGAATCTCATAGAATTTTTTGAGGATGTAACTAGTAGAGTGGATAGGGGAGAACCAGTGGATGTGGTATATTTGGATTTTCAAAAGGCTTTTGACAAGCTCCCACACAGGAGATTAGTGTGCAAACTTAAAGCACATGGTATTGGGGGTAAGGTATTGGTGTGGGTGGAGAATTGGTTAGCAGACAGGAAGCAAAGAGTGGAAATAAATAGGACCTTTTCAGCATGGCAGGCGGTGACTAGTGGGGTACCGCAAGGCTCAGTGCTGGGACCCCAGTTGTTTACAATATATATTAATGACTTGGATGAGGGAATTAAATGCAGCATCTCCAAGTTTGCGGATGACACGAAGCTGGGTGGCAGTGTTAGCTGTGAGGAGGATGCTAAGCGGATGCAGGGTGACTTGGATAGGTTGGGTGAGTGGGCAAATTCATGGCAGATGCAATTTAATGTGGATAAATATGAAGTTATCCACTTTGGTGGCAAAAATAGGAAAACAGATTATTATCTGAATGGTGGCCGATTAGGAAAAGGGGAGGTGCAACGAGACCTGGGTGTCATTATACACCAGTCATTGAAAGTGGGCATGCAGGTACAGCAGGTGGTGAAAAAGGCGAATGGTATGCTGGCATTTATAGCGAGAGGATTCGAGTACAGGAGCAGGGAGGTACTACTGCAGTTGTACAAGGCCTTGGTGAGACCACACCTGGAGTATTGTGTGCAGTTTTGGTCCCCTAATCTGAGGAAAGACATCCTTGCCTTAGAGGGCGTACAAAGAAGGTTCACCAGATTGATTCCTGGGATGGCAGGACTTTCATATGAAGAAAGACTGGATGAACTGGGCTTGTACTCGTTGGAATTTAGAAGATTGAGGGGGGATCTGATTGAAACGTATAAGATCCTAAAGGGATTGGACAGGCTAGATGCAGGAAGATTGTTCCCGATGTTGGGTAGTCCAGAACGAGGGGCCACAATTTGAGGATAGAGGGGAAGGCTTTTAGGACCAAGATTAGGAAAAACTTCTTCACACAGAGAGTGGTGAATCTGTGGAATTCTCTGCCACAGGAAACAGTTGAGGCCAGTTCATTGGCTATATTTAAGTGGGAGTTAGATATGGCCCTTGTTGCTACGGGGGTCAGGGGGTATGGAGGGAAGGCTGGGGCGGGGTTCTGAGTTGGATGATCAGCCATGATCATAATAAATGGCGGTGCAGGCTCGAAGGACCGAATGGCCTACTCCTGCACCTATTTTCTATGTTTCTCTGTTTCTAACTTCTTCGCTTCCACTATCAGATTTTTGAATCGACAATGAACCTATGTAAACTACTTCATTTTTTTTCTCTCTTATTTAGTTTAATTTTTATTTATACATACACATATATACTGCACAAAAGTGTTACAATTTGTAGTTTTTATTAGTACTTATTGCACTGTACTGCTGCCACAAAACAACGAATTTCACAACATATGCCAATGATATTAAACCTGATTGTGATTCATACCTTGACCTTCAGGGAAAGAAATGAACCTGAACAATAATTGCTCTGAGAAAGTTTGAGGAAAAGTGCTGATTTTTAGTGGCTGAATAGTAATATCTCATGAAAAGCTTAATTTATGATACTATTCCATATTGAGATACTTCTGTGATATACTCCTTGAATTAGGATGATATTTAGATTTTTCATGTTCTAAGCTCATGAGTAATCAGTTGGTTAGGGTTTTGCTGACATCAAAATAATGGAATAGACAACATTAGATACCACTATGACCCTGAGAATTCTCTACCCAAGCATCTCTGCCATCTCCTTGGTATCTTTCAAATTTCACAGAGCTTCATTCTCCCAACTACTGCTCTTAATGATCCCACCCATTCTTGTCATTCTCTCTTCTCCATCTTCCAATCATGCAAATAATACAAAAGCCTTAAAAAGCATGTACCATCAGTCTCAAGGACAGCTTCTATCTTTGGTACAAGACTATTGAACAAACCTCTTGTATGATAAGATGGACTCTTGACCTCACAATCTACTATATCATGGCCTAGCGCCTTATCATTTGCCTGCACTGCACTTCCTCTGTAACTACAACAATACATTTTGTATTCTGTTACTACTTGATATATTAATGTGATGCAATGATCTGTATTGATGGCATGCTAAACAAAGTGTTTCACTGTTCTTCAGTATATTTGATAATAATATATCCAATTGCCAATTTATTCCATCTAAATCCAGGAACTTCCTAAATGGTAGAAGTTACCAAGTATTGGAATAAAAAATCAGTAAGGAGGAATGATGGGGAACAAAGCTTATGATGAGCACTTATGTGGATAGGTGTGACGTGTTCTGCTAATCTCCTACACGGAATTACCGAAGTCCAACAAGACCATAATAAGAGAAACTGCTGATCTTAACATCAGTTTAATATGTAAGCAAATCAAGCAAAGATCAGAAAACCCATAATGAACAAGAATTTAAGGTGAGTGGAGAAGAATTAATAAGTAAAATCATACAACAGGGACACATGAATGAAACAAGAGAGTAGCATTAATGAGTAATGAAAATGGAAAGAAAGAAATTAGGTTGAACATCATTCCAGCTGGTAAGATCTTTCAGTTTGTCTGATGTTGAATTAAATACAATAACATTCAAGATTTAAGATTATTTAATGTCACTTCAAGTACATTAGCATAAAAGAGAATGAAGCAATTGTTACTCCAGATCTGATGCAGCACAAAAGAAACACAAGAAGATAAAGAACAATAATGAAAATAGCTCAAAGCTTTTTCTGTGTGTGTCATACCCTGCCAGGGCCTCGGCAACCACTTTTTTTCTCAAGTGGTTGTCTTGGAGGAAAGATTCTGTGAGTGGTCCCCCACGTCCTTCTCACAGCGCAGTTTGTTTTTTTTTTATCCTTTTTTTATGAGGCCGAGTTGTGACCTCGACACTCAACCCCGCACAGATGGAAAGGGTGCCCGGGAGTGGCCCAACTGGATTTGAACTCGGGAACCTTCGCTCCGGAGTCTGGCGCTGATGTCACTGCAGCACCAGCTGGCTAACACAAAATAATGTATATAAATACTTAGCTTGTACTCATAGATGCATTGACATTAGGTACCAAAGTGCATGTACATAAGGTGACTCTGACAGGAAATGATAAAGAAGTGGTGGTGGGTAGTGTGGAGGGGAGGGGTTAATGAGTGGAGATGTTCAGCCTTACTGTTTGGGGACATTACCAAGCAGTAAGGCTTATGAGTCTGATGGTCCTGCCATGGATACTATGTAGCTTCCTTCCTGATGGACAAACAGTCCATGAATAGGATTGGCAGGATCCTTCATAATGCTACTGGCCGTTTTTTGTCACCTTTCTGTATCTATGTCCTTGATGGCAGGTAGTCTGGTGCTGGTGATACATTGGGCAGTTTTTGACTTCCAATTGTAGAGTCTCACTCTCTGCTGCAGTGCATTTCCCATACCATGCAGTGGTGCAGCACGTTAGGATAATCTCCACTGAGCATCTGTAGTAGGACATGAGCACAGAGGTGCATATTCCATCTTTCTTAAGTCTCAACTGAAAGTAGAGCCATTGGTGAGCTTTCATGATTGTATAGGATGTGTCTGAGACCATGAGAGGTTGTGCGAGATGTGCACTCCCAGGAGTTTGAAACTGCGCAGTTTCACTGCTGTGTCTCCAATTTCAAAGAAGGGGATGAGTGATGTGAGTTCTGCTGAAGTCAAAAAGACAAAGAAGATGTAGGCTGTCTCATCATTGTTGGTGATGAGCCCCCTCACTGTTGTGTCATCAGTGAACCTGACAATGTGATTATTTGGTTGTTTGGCTGGGCAGTCATGTGTGAATAGAATGTACAGCAATGGGTTCAACACATAGCCCTGGGGATCACCTGTATTGAAGACTTGATTTCAGATCCACTGATTTACAAGACAGAGATAAATCATGTCTTGGATTTGAATGTTCTTATCAAAATATAACTGATTATTGATCCAAATGTAGTGAATGAGTTCACAATTCATAATGAACATTTTCAGAAACTGGTTGATCAGTTAAACCTTTATAAAATATGAACCATTTTGTAAAACATATTATGTTTGTTATATAAGTAAGCTAGGTTTACAAAGTTTGGAAGTATAATCCCCTTTTTTAAAACAGCCCAAGTTAAGGATTCTTGATTAAGAAGTGTCAATCAGAGAACTTGATTTATATATTGTATTTAATTATACTGTATATATGGTCAAATTGGAGAATTTGACCATATATACAGTTTGTTCTCCAGTATAATAGTTTGTCATCAAGACTGAAACCAATGGCACGAATGAGGTTACAACAGCATTAATAGATGGTTGCTTAGGTAACCGGAAGTAGCGATCATTAGCAGAGAGAAACACAAGAGATTCTACAAATCTAGAAATTCAGAGTAACATACAAAATGCTGGAGAAACTCAGCAGGTTCGTAGTATTGGTAGGCTGCTTTAAGAATTGAGAAAAGTATATGATTGAGTTCACCAGAAATCATTATCAGAATTACTACATTAGACTTGTATGTTCAGTGTACAATTGCATATTTTTAAATATATGGCGCTATAATGAAGATTTGAAGGACATCATGGAGTTATGAACAGGATAGTTGAGCAGGAGGATATTTGGTAGATGGAATTTAATGCTGTGAAATGAAAGATGCCACACTCACAAATTTCTATAGATATATCATGAAGAACATTCTAACTGCCTGCATCACTGTCTGGTATGGTAGAGGAAGGCACTACACAGGATCAAAATAAGCTGCAGAAAGTTGTAGACTCACTCAGCTCCATCATGGACACTGGCCTCCGTAACATCCAGGACACCTTTAAGGAGCAATGTCTCAAAAAGGTGGCATCCATATTAAGGACTCGCATCACCGTGGACATGCCTTCTTCTCTTTGATACCAACACGGAAGAGGTGCAGGAGCCTGAAGGCAGACACTCAAGAATTCGGGAACAGCTTCTAGCTTCTGTCATCAAATTTCTGAATGGGCTTTGAACATATGAACATAACCTCACTACTTATTTTTGCACTACTTAATGAATTTAACTATGTATATATATATTTATATATTTATTGTACTTTGCAGTTTTTATTATCATATATTGCAGTGTATTGATGCTATATAGCAACAATTTTCACAACATATGCCGGTGATATTAAATTTGATTCTGATATGGTAGGAACATTGAAATAGAAACTATAAAAAACCCTCAAAGGGCTATAAGAACAGAGAGATGTGGGAATATATTAATATAATTTGCTGAAAAATACAGGACGGGTTGAAAAGTTTGATAAAGTACAATGCAGGATTTTGAATGTAATAAATAGAAGCTCTGAGCAGCAGAGCAAGAAAGTTCATCAGACCATAGGACCATAAGACACAGGAGCAGAATCAGCCCATCGAGCCTGCTCTACCATTCTATCATGGCTGATCCTTTGATGCCCAGACTGATCAGGAAATGATCAACTTCTACCATAAATAAACCCACAGACTTGGTCTCCACCGCAGTCTGTGGCAGAGCATTCCACAGATTCAACACTCTCCGGCTAAAAAAAAATCCTCCTCACCTCTTTTCTAAAATTTTTCCCCTCAATTTTGAGGCTAAAGTCATCACAAAACTTTGTACAATATTGGTTCTAATACAAAAGGACTATTGTGCACACCTCTGTGTGCCACACTTTAGAGAAAAAAAAACAGAAGCATCATCTTTGTCATTGTTTGTATATGGTATGAGGAATGTGAAATGCATGATTCAGAAAATTAATATAAATTAATACCCCCTGCACATTAGCAAATATGTTTGCATTATGCCTGTGTTCATATAATTCAATGCATCATACATCACTGAGTTATGATGATAGCATTGAACCTGCTTTGGCAATGTTCTCCTTACAGCTGATGTTTTGCATCTGAGTAATAATCAGTTCTTCATCACAGCCAAACTAAAAAAAAAATGATTGTTTCTGATAACTGTAGGACTAATTTCTGAATGCTACACATTCAAACAGTGTACAATGAGATACTCTTCACCAGAGAGCTATTGGAAAGAAATAACACATTATGGAAGGAGATGAGGTAGTGCACTGAGCAGAAAAATCTACTGTTTTGTATCAGCAACCTGCAGTGCTTTAAAAAGTTGGTCTTCCTCCTGCTTGGAAACTATTACTCCATCAAATGATTGGGGTCACTATTGAGAGCAACAGAACAGTGGCCGTAAAATAGAAGACAATATAAAGATTGATCTTCAGCAGAAAAAAATAGAGGGAAGATACTGAATCCATCAATACTCAAAAACGATGAACCTCGGATGTCAGACATAAGTCGCAAGTGCAATTCCCATTTAAGGAGACTAAAGCAGGGACAGTGCACCAGTCTGCAAGTACATTTGAAAAGCAGATGCAATAGAACACCACTCCCAACTATCCTGCTGGTGAATGTACAGTTTCTGGAAAATAAAATTGAAGACCTCAGAGCATGATTGCAGAGGGACATCAGGGACTGCTGTGTACTTTGATTCATGGAAACATGGCTCACATCTGCCATTTCAGACACAGCGCTGCAGCTTGATTGCTTTATAATTTTCTGCAAAGCCAGGACGGCTAAGACTTTTAAAGGCAGAGGAGGAGAGTATGCTTTATGATTATCCCACTGTGGTACACAGAAGTGGCGGTTCTGTCTCAGTCCTGCTCCCACAACCTGGGGAACATCTAGTGATCAAATGTCATCCATTTTATCTGCCGAAGGAGTTTTCTGCCATCATCCAGGTAGCGGTGTACATTCCACCTCAAGTCAATGACAGGCAGGCACTGGAGGAGCAGGACAGGGTACGCTGATGCCTTCCATATCACTACATGAGATTTCAATCATGCCAGCTTGAAGAAGTCTCAGAACAGCTACCACTAACATATCACCTGTGGATAATAAACCAATTAACAGTATCTTAGTAATATTTTTCCTTCTCTTATTGAGCTAGTTATTTAATTTAATTTTATTTTTTACTGTAATTTATAGTTTTTATTATTATGCATAGCAATTATTACGTACCCGGTAAATGGGTAGCCAAACCAGCAGAAATGGAACGCTCGTTGGAGTCTGGATTACTAGGAACTAATAAAGTTTTATTAAAGAAATAAATAATACAGTGCACTAATCGTAAGGATATAAATGTAACAGGTCAGCAATGATAATACACACATATACACAGAACTAGGGTAATAGGAATCAACCAAGCTATATTGCAGTCTAGGGGTAAAATGATCAGTCTTAAGCGAAGCAGAGTTCAGTTCAATTTAGTGCAGTTCGCAGTAATTGCTGTTGTCATACTGTTGGGGAGAGAGAGAGAGAGAGAGAGAAAGATGCAATTTGGTTTCAGGCAGATCTTTTGATGTCATCGCAGTTGGTTTCGGGCAGACCTTTTGATGTCTTCTAATCCCGCTGTGGTCACCGACTGTAACCCCTCCATTCCGGATACGATCGTTCTTCCGCGGTGAACCCGGCACCCAGGCAAGGGCGGACACACACCCAAGGTTCCCACCGATCATACCTTTACACCCTATGAGCCTCTGATCGGTTCCCGTGCACCGGTCCTCCAAACTCTCACAAACTTGTGGGGGCACACTGCTCTTTCCAGGGTCTCATGGTGTGTCTCATGCCTTAGCAAACTTGCTCCTTTTATCCCCCTGCTGGGGTATCGCCTGTCCATCAAACTTCAAACAGTTCAGGTTCAAAGCAACCGGTCTGTCAATATCTGAATTGTGTTTCTTTCCCGTTAATCTCTCTCTTCTCTCTCATTAGCATTTTGAATGTTTCTCCATTGTCTTCTGTTATCTCTCTCATTAGCATCATCCATCTGGTAGCTCTGCTTGGCATAACACATGACACAATGTACCTGATTCTGATTCTTGTTTGATGTTTGAACTGGAGTGCTATAATATCCAAATGCCAGAGACTTATAATATATTCAAGGCTGGCTCCAAGAGCCACATGCACCACTGCTTTATACATTAAAAGCTAATGTTGCTATTGGCCATGTAAGGTTTATTGTGTTACAGCCCTTCAAGAATAAGTCATCCCATTTTTCCCCCCTTTTTCAATTGTTGAATCTGTACTTAGAGGAATGTAAAACAGTCTTCTGCTATTGGTTATATTTCTTGCTGAGCTTCAGTCATTGATCAGTTCATAAGGCCATAGAACAAAGGAGAATTTATAAGAGGAGTGGAAAATGTCTCTTTATTTCCTCTAATCATTGAATTTTGTAAAGGAGCAGGCACAACCATGGTTGATTTTTTTTTCTAAATGCTTATATGGCATCTTGATTTGTAGCCATGGATAGTGCATACCAATTAGACAATTGATATTTCAAAATGAAAGAGACTCTTCCTTGTAAATGTATTTAAAATTGAAAATTTGTCACATTCAACACTTCCTTAGTTACTCATCTTTACCCTTTCAAATCAAAACTATTTCATCCTTAACTGACTGAGGTGACATTTTATGCTTTAATGTATTTTATGGCATGGTAGCAACAAGTTAGTTACTTGCCTAACCTTTGGCAAATATAGCTGGAGTATACTCTGTCTTCAAAATGTACCACTATTACTCATCATCAAGACTATTCCAACAGCATCAATCTAGCCCATGACATCTGCCATTCTGGACATAGGAACATTGTCACTAATAAATTCTACTGGACCTCACACTGTCTTGATTTCAAAATACATTCCCATTAATGATTCATTGTCAGGTCAAGGTTCCTCGGCCAAGAATATGTGGGAGTACGTTGCATGTGTGACTACTTCCATTCATGAAGGTGGCTCATGAATGTCTTCCCAAGGGCAATTGATAAAATTTGCATTGCCAGAAATAGGACACCCCATAAATAAATTAGGAAGAAATAGTCTGTGTATTTTTACTTACTATTTTTGCAACAACCAATAGAGGATGGTGAATTTACATAATGAATTTTTAGATTACTATTTTTAGAAACTGCAATCTAAATTAAATGTGACCAATATTATATGATGTGTAATTTATTAAATAAATGTTATCCCTTCCAGAATAGATCCTGTGATTTCAACAGCCTCATTAAAAATCTGAAACATCTCTGATTGATGAAATGATTACACTCAAGAAAGCTAAATATTGCATTCCAGTAAAAGTAAGTTTACTCTCTAAATACTGAGTTCCCCTGACCTAAGCTTAACTTTACCCGGGCACACAAGGAGCCACTCAGATGACAGTACCACAATGGGTGGCTTGGACATCAATTTCCTGTAGCTTTATATAAAAGATTTATAAAATGGACCAGTGATTCTGTCGCAAACATGGACTCTGCTGCAGTATCTATGTGCCCCCACAGGTGGCTGTATAACAGATTTGGCAATTGTGCTCATGATTATGTACTGTACATTCCAGTAGAGCTACTAGCGCTTAATGTTTCAATCCCCATGGTAAGTTGGCACTCTCGATGTTGGCAGTGGGCTTGGAGTGGTGACAAGGAGAGAGGGCAGGTATGTTATCGGGGTCATCAGGTGGGCACCCTCCTTCTTTGACGTTTCATTGATAAGCCCACGACATCTCCAGAGGGCTCAACGGTGTTACCTAGCATCCCAGATACACCCCCTCAGTTCCATACCCTCCTGTCTTCATCTTGCAGCCCAGTTGTTGTCTTTCCTTTTAATCCAAATTCAATTGCCGCTTTCTTCTGCTGCATTTGACAAGGACTTGATTGCTTGTTGGAAGGAGTGACCCCTCACCCCCATCTTCTTCAATAGACTGGTCGTAGATGTAGCAAGGAATCCCTTGCATCCCACTTCTACAGGGAAAATCTTGGTCTTCCAGCTATTCTGGGCAGTTTCAGTTGCCAGTTCAGAGTACTTGGTCTTTTTCCTCTCATAAGCTTCTTCAACACCATCTTCCCATGGTACTGTCAATTCCACAACATATGCTAGCTTGGCTGTTGTGGCCCACAGGACCATGTCTGGCCGGAGTGTCGTAGCCGCAATGTTTGGGGGAAACACAAGCTTTTTTTCCAAGTCCACGTCTATTTTCCAATCCCGAGCAACCTGCAGAATGCTTACATCTTTTGATGTTATATGGTGCTCTGGAGGTTGGCCTGCTGGTACAAATCGTGTGATGTGGACATTTCCTGCCAATGTTTGTGGGAGAGCATTTGTGGTGATTCGCCTCTTTCCAAGATTGATGCCAGCTGTCTGAGAACTTGGTTATTACTGTTTCATTATCTTGGTATTTATCTCCCTCCTTTTTGTTATAATCTTGTTGAAACTTGACCAAAACCACAGCAACATTTACTGTACATTCCCTGCTTATCATCGTCCTTGTCCAGAAAAGAGGACCACCATTTTGACAGTCACTGTAAAGCAGCAGTATTCATTTAGTATTTAGTAATTGGTTCTAGCTGTGGTGTTGGCATTTAATTTTCCCTTTTAGTTATTGGCCCTGTTGGCCCCCATGTTTATTGTTTTTTTCTTTTCCTTTAAACGCTGCAACAGTTCTTATTATTGTTGACCCACATTAATGTCTTTCTTTCCACACTTGGGACATATCTGAACATTCTGACAGATTACTAACAAAGAAGCTTCAGTCCTGATTCAGACCTAGAATATGTTTTGCCAACATTGGTGATGCATGTGTTTTTAAGTAAAACATTCCAGCCATTTAAAAGGTGTAACATTCTTTTATTGTTTGCACAATTTGTGTTTTTCCTTTTCTTCTCTCTGTGCATTAGGTGTTGGTCCTTTTTTAAATGGGTTCTTTCAGGTTTCTTGTTTTGTGGCTGCCTGTAAACCTTAAGGTTGTATAATTCATACATACTTTGATAATAAATATGCTTTAAACTTTGAACCTTGAGCACCAGGTAATGGAAGTAAAGGGTAAAATGTGATGGGAAAATAGTCATAGCAAGATGTATATAGATCAACAAATCCATGTAGAAAAATTGAGACATAGGCACAGTGCTCCTTGTGGTATTGTGATGAGATTGACTTCAAAGATTGATGTCTGCTTGGCTTCCATTATAGAGAGTTAAAAACTGTTGTCAGGAATAATTATGCCAAGATTGTTTTTAATTCATCAATGTTAAAATCTTTACCACGTAATATTTTGGCATGATTTATTGTTGTCATTTTATACTACCTGTTCTACATGAATCATACATTAGTATTGTTATTGGGAAATCAATTCAATTCATTTTATGGTTAGTTGAAAACAAAATTATTTCCATGTTTAATATTGATAATATTATAAGACCCTATAAATTATCATATTCTACTTCTTCGTAAACCATTTGTAATATGTACTAAAATTGCTGGAATTATATTGTGGTGAAAATGTCTTTTTAAAAATAATCCTGTTGGAATTGGAATAGGGATAGATTGCATTCCAAGGTCTTCAATAATAAGTGAATTAAATCTTTGAAATATGAAACAATCAGCTTTTCAGAAGAGCTGAATTGAAAAATATGCTTACTGACTTAAAAACTTCCCACACAAAGACGCTATGAATTTCCATAGATGCTAACTGACTTGCTAAGTTCCTCCAGTATTTTGTTTGTGTTGCAAAGGAACATTTATTTACATTATATATACAGACAACCTGCATCCATCTAACAGAATAAAAAGATACTAAATCATTTATAGTATAACAGATCCTTAATCATCACTATATTACAGAATAGCTGAATTTCAATTGATAAGGAGGAAACTTATTGAAGTATAAGTTGTTCTTCAGACACAATTTTAATGTAACGTTAAGATCTCCAAATATTGATGCTAAAACTAATGCTGTGAGACAAAAGTAAATTCCCACACCTGTTATTGTGCGTTTGTTTCAAAATGATTTACCAGTGAGCTTGGGAAAAATGAGGTTTATTACTGCAGCAACAGCTCAGTTTCTACTATTTAACAGAATGTATTGACCCCTGCACACCCCCTTACCTGGAATAACTCCGCATCAAATCACACCCCCGCCACTCCAACACTCTCTCTTGAACCAGCCTTCAAGAAGTGTGTTTTGCTGCAGGGAGTGAGTACTTAGTAAGAATCCTTACTTGACTTGCTGCAGCAGCCTGGAACAAAAGGATTTAGCTCATTTTCATGAATAGGTTATGACTTAGCCTGTGTCCTGCAGCAGTTGGTATGTCATAAATTAGACCTACCAAAAAGTGCGACAAGTTAATGGACCATAATATGAGCTCTGAATTTGAATACATTTTAGTACTTGAAGATATATATATAAAATAAATGTACAAGGTAGAATCCAGAAGTTGGAAGGTAGCTACTTGAAATAGTCCTTCTTGAAACTGTTCAGTGGTTAGATCAAGATCTGTAACTAGCCCAGTGATTGAGGCTCACTGAAGCATCTCAGATTTTTATCACTGAACTTAATACTACCTGCCTGGACACACTACTGTCAATCAAGCAGGAGCTCAGAGACTTTTAATACCTCAAGGTTCATAGAAAAGTAAACATATAGTTGTTCAAACACTCTATCAGTATTCACACTGGAATACACCAGTTACTGCAAAATGGTCGCCACTCTCTCATTCAAGCATGGTCATTTAAGCCAACTCCCAGACCTTAAAGAAATTATTCCATCCACCTTCATCAATAGCAAGATTTCATGAATACTGATATCATCATGAGAATAGCCTTTCTGGTCCTTGAGAAAGACAATATGCTAAACAATCAATTTAAACTTCTTCATTGGGAATATTTCAGCATATTTATGAGCTGTTTTATACCCACAATCACAAGCAGTCCAAAGGTAAATATAACTCATTTCATCTGGAATACAAATAAAAAGGTGTACCCTTAATCTCAATTCTGCATCATTACCACAATCATAATGAGCAGATTGCTCATGTTACATTGGTTCTTGTTAATTGTGCCATTGTTGAAAGTCACTTACAAAGACAATCAAGAGGAGGAACAATGTAATGTTGAGAACGACTTAAAAAAAATGAACTTAAGGGAATTAAAAGAACGGCCTACACAGGTAATGGTGTTTGAATTTGTGAACTCTGGACCTGGAGCCAATCTACTGAACCAACATCTACAAGGGGGAACATAGTTAAACTTCATTGGTTAACGCAAGTTTTAATCATGTACCCTGAAACTCTAAATAACCAAAGATATTCAAAGTTATGTTTTCTTTATTATATTTGTAAGTAAACAAACAAGTAAACAAACATTTTCTTCTCGATCATCAAGGAAAAGAAGATTTAAAGTGAATGAATGGTATGTTAGTCTTTTAGTAAACTCAGCCCGATACATCACAGGCACATGTTTGAGTTACCATTGCTCTCCTGTCAGCTTAAACTAGTCTAGCAAGTCTCACCTGACCTCCCAAAAAACAAGGCATTTTCTCCCACATAACCACTGTTCACTGGAAGTGTTTTGTTTTCCATACCATTCTCTGTAAATTCTAGAGACGGTTGTGGGTGAAAATCTCAGAAGATCGGCAGATGTCTGGCACCAGCAAAGATTCCACAGTCAAAGTCACTTAGATTACATTTCTTCCCCATTCTGATGCTTGGTCTGAACAACAACTGAAGCTCTTGACAATGCCTGCATGCTTTTATGCATTTGAGTTGCTACCAATCAGTTGGCTGACTAGATTTTTCCATTAATGAGTAGGCATACAGGTGTGCCTAATAAAGTAGCCACTGAGGGAATAATGTCTAACTTATACAGAAAAATAAAGTAAACATAATGACATTTGTGTAAGTTGGGAGACAAAGAAAGAAAAAAAGTCCTTGGTAGTTTTAAGGTTTTAAAGGTTTCAAAGGTATATTTAATGTCAGAGATATGTATACAATATACATCCTGAAATGTTTTTTCTTCACAACCATCCATGAAAACAGAGGAGTGCCCCAAAGAATCTACAACAGTTAAATGTTAGAACCCCAAAGTGCCCCCCAGCTCCCCTCCCTTTCGCGCTTAAACGGCAGCAAGAAACAATCCCCTCTCCCCCCCACCGGCAAAACGAAGCATCAGCATCTGCCACCAAGCACTCAAGTGTGAGCAAAGCAACAGCAAAGACACAGACTTGCAGTTACCCCCAAGACTTTGCATTTCATCTGGTATTCGACATACTACAGGCTCTCTCTCTCCCTAATAAGGGAGAAAGAGATGTTTCCGTTTTCACAGTGGGTGGGGAGACATAACAAACAACTCACTGGTTTATGATGTTACAACTCTGTTAGTTCACTTTTTTCGAGCTCTATGCCCAAAGGTCTGGGCACACAGCCGTAGATATTCCGACTTGCCCGATGAAACACGAGTCTCCTGCTGTCACACCGACCTTCGATCCACCCGTCTCCTCAGCTCCAAGATCCTAGGCCTCCAAAGCCGAGCCGGACTCTTAGGCCGAGCCCTTGGTGCGCTGAACACCAATGGTCAGTTATGAAACTCCGAGGGTGGGTCCCATTACCGCAAAGAACCATAGTCAGTGTGTAACTCTAGGTCAGGGTCTTCAAAAGAACCCTGAAAGGGAAAAATAGAGATATTAAAGATGGGAACAGAGCAAAGAGCAAGCAAAAGAGCCGCCATTTAGCACCATCATCACTCCGCTCCACCTCCGAGTCTTGAGTCTCTGCTTTTCGGGTTCAAAACCTGACCGCAGTGAGGAAGATGTGAGATGTGGGCCTTCAGGTTCCTGTAATGCCTACCAGATATTTTAAATCTTTTGAATACTTTATGAAGCCTACCTGCATAAAGTTTTATTCATGCTCCATTTAATACTAGCCATTCAAATTATCCGGTCATTGAGAAACCCAACATTATAACAGGTAACACTATCACTTCAGTACTTCTTGTGGTTCAGTGTTTCAATAAGAGGTTCCCAATCCTTTTATGCTGTGGACCCCTACCATTAACCAAGGGGTCTCGGGATCACAGCTTGGGAATCCCTGGCTTAGATCATCCCATCAAGTAACCTTGTTAATATTCCGAACACTACAACCAGAAGTACCTATTTTCCTCTCTATCTGGCTCTCTAATCTTTGTTTCCTTCCCACAGAACCACAGCTTAAAATCCTACCAGCTTTCCCCCATTCCACGTTCCCCAGGACACACATCTTGCAGTCTTTCCACCTGATTGGCTATGGGCAGTAAGTCATTTTCACTAATAATTCAAAAAAGAGAACTTTAGTAGATTCTGAAGGAGGCTCACGTTTCTAGTTTTACTGATCACAAAACTGTTCCTCCATTTCCAATAGACACAAATAAAAATATTCAAGGAAATGTAAGAGCAAAAGATATAGGAGAAAAATTGGGCAATTCAGCCCATCGAGTCCGCTCCAGCATTCCCTCAGGGCTGAGAGCATCACCTGTACCTTAGTTCAGGTTATTTGATGCATGTCAAAGACTCTGCTTTGCTCCCTCAGCAAGAATATGGATTCAGAATCTTTGCTCCCTCAGTAAGAATATGGATACAGAATCTTTGCTCACTGATAAAATCAGTTATTGGACAGCAACTGCTTGATCCTTTCAGCCTAATCCTCAGAAGGCTAGGGGGTTTGTGCATTGACCCTCACCAGTTTTTGTAGACACACCATAAATAAACATCCTGTCCAGATGCATCACAGCTCGCCATAGCAACTACTCTGTCCAAAGCAGCAAGAAATTGCAAAGTTGCTGATACCTCTCAGGCATCAGAAAAACAATGCTCCCCTCTTATTGACTCTTTGTACACTCTTTGCTGCCTTGGGAAAGCAGCTAACATAATCAAAGACGTAAACACGAGGAATTCTGCAGATGCTGGAAATTCAAGCAACACACATCAAAGTTGCTGGTGAACGCAGCAGGCCAGACAGCATCTCTAGGAAGAGGTATAGTCGACGTTTCAGGCCGAGATGTCGACTGTACCTCTTCCTAGAGATGCTGCCTGGCCTGCTGTGTTCACCAGCAACTTTGATGTGTGTTGCCGTAACATAATCAAAGACCTCACCTACCCCAGTCGTTCTCTCTTCTCCCACTTTCCATTGGACAGAAGATACAAATGTTTGAAAACATGCACCACCAGGCTTAAGGAAAGCTTCTACCCATTGTTTTAAGTCTCTTGTGTAATAAAAATGAAATGGTGATCTCTCGATCTACCTCCGCATGGTCTTTATACATTATTTGTCTACATGTACTGTTCTTTATTTGTAACAGTAACTGTAACACAATATTCTGCATTCTGTTATTGATTTCCCTTTGAACTATCTCAATGTGCTTACGTTTTGGATTGATCTGCATTAATAACATACAAGACAATGGCTTTCACTGTACCTTGCTACATGCAACAATATTAAACCAATTACCATTATATTTCTGATTTGCTGGTGTATGTTCATTAAGTATTTAATGTATACTTCATGCAGATAGTCGGCACAGACGTGGTGGGCCGCAGGACCTACTTCTGTATGATTCTGCAACTCTATGAGATGTATCGGAAAATTTGACAATAATTTCGGAGACCTCCCTTTGCTAATTCTGTTGTTAACAATGACAAGGCTACTGCAATTTCAAACATTTTAGATTCAACCTTTCACAGTTTTGCCCCTTCTTGTAGCAGTCTTTACAAGGCCTTTGAAATTGTGCTGTGATACAACTGTTGAAGACATGCTGTATAATAAAGGTCAGGATGCTCATTACAGAACTCTGATTAACGTTGAACTTTGCAATAAAAGACTGAAGATCAGCTCATATGACACAACAGATACAAGTGGTGTATGTCAAATCAGCAAAACACGTTTGGAACAGCAGACCAAATCCTTAAATGACTTCAGAGTTTTAGTGTAAAATGTGAGGGAAATAAGTAAGGGATTAATACTTCGTCCTTTACTTTCTTTTGCAAATGGACCTGACAGCACACTTCTATATTTTGAATTTTATGGATTTCTAGTTTGTTGGGATGTGTTGGATTTAGAAGAATGCAATGTGTACAGTTAAGGAAATCTACCTTGGTCTTATTGAAAGGTTGCACACAGAGTATTTAAACCAAACACATCTTTAAATGAGTGGGATTTGGTCAGTATGGGGAAGTGTTGAGTTGTGTTTCAAATACGAAGGATGAGGATGAGGTTCCACAAACAGATTACATCAAGCTCTAGGTATCAAACAAAGAAACTACAGTGATAATAATCTCCAGATTACTACCAATGAACACAGAATATTTGTAGAGTATGGCTGAAGAAAGACTAGGCCCCCTAGGCCTGAGTCGACGTAGTAGTAGTAGCAGCTGAAGAAATGGTGCAGGAAGGGAGGCTTTAAATTCTTGGTATTGTGTCAAGTTCTGGGTGGGTTGGATGGATAATCCAGACATTGTATGTCAACAGGCCTGAAACCAATATCTCTGCAGCAAGGGTTTTAGAATTATTAGCAAGGTAGTGAACTAGCAATCATAGGATTTGAGAATGTCAGAGCAGATTCAATAGGAGGTAGGTAAGGTAGTGAATTAGAGAGTGAATTTGAATGATGAAAGAAGCAATCTTTGGATAGAAAGTATCAAAGAAGTTTGGATATCCTTAAACATGAGAAAGTCTGTAGATGCAGATAATCCAAAGTAATACATATAAAATAATGGAGGAACTCGGCTGGCCAGGCAGCATCTATGGAAATGGATAAATGGTCAATGCTTTAGGCCAAGTCCCTTCTTCAGGACTGAAAAGGAAAGCAGAAGCCATCAGAATAAAAAGGTGGTTGGGGGAGATGGAGGCCAGCTGGAAGTTGATAGGTAAAGCCAGCTGGGTGGAAAAGGTCAAGGGCTGGAGAAGAAGGAATCCAACAGGAGAGGAGAATGGACAGTAGGAGAAAGATAAGGAAGAAGGGACCCAGGGGGAAGTGATAGGCAGATGAGAAGAAGTAAAAGGCCAGTGTGGGAAATAGAGGGGGAGGGAATTTTTTTTACTTGGAGGAGAAATCAGATTTCATGTCATTAAGTTGGAGGCTACTCAGATGAAATAGAAGGTTGTCACTTCTTCAGTTGAGAATGCCTTCATCTTGGTACCAGAAGAGGCCATGGACTGACTTTTCAGGACAGGAATGGGAATCAGAATCACCACTCTGCAGACTGCAGAACCCATTGTCTCTAACGCCGGCAGCCCTGGACACCCCAGACATTGATCCCAGTTGCCAACCTCAATCCCATCAAATGCCCCCAGATTATGAATCTCTCTAAATCCATTCCTGGCCCCAACAACTCTGGACACCTCTATACTGGTGAAGCTTGCATCACCAGCACTGGTTCTAACGATTCTAAGTGGATTCAGAACCCAGATTCTACTGACATCAATGCAGGTTCCAAAGACCTTGGATACCTTCAAACTGCGACGTGTGTGACCATTAGCTCCGGCTCCAGCCTGGACCTTGACTGACAACACATCTAGGCAGAGACTTTATGCACTGCTGCTGGAACCCCAGTCTCTCCTTCCCCCACCACTGCTCTGCAGTCCTGTGTCTCACAGGCCTCATCATCAACCCTTGGGTCCAAGAAGCCTCAATTTTCCTTCCACCCCACCTTTTCTGAACACCCCAACCCTCCTCTCTCTTCAGACTCTACCAGCCCTCTTTTCCCCTCTAATCCCAGCTCTCATCTGTGCTGGACCTTCACAATTCCCTCTGATCTTCCCCTCTCTGAGGCAGAACATTCTGTCCTCAGTAAGGGACACACCTTTGTCCTCCTGTGCCCGCACATCAGAGAGTTCCACATCCCCTATGACACTGAACTCTTCTTCCATCACCTCCGTCTTCATGCCTACCTTTTTGACAAGGACTCTCTTGCCTACACCAATGATCCCATCTCCCATCTTCAACTCTCCTCTTCTTCCTGGACACCCCACTCTGTTCTTCTGCCTGCTCTGGATCTTTTTATCATTAGCTGCCAATGAAACATCAATCATCTCGACTTTAACACTCACTTCTCCAGTACTAACCCCATTCCTTCTGAACGCACTGTTCTTTACTCTCTCTGCACTAATCCCAACCTCACCATCAAACCCACAGATAAGCGGGCTGCTGACAGACTGACCTCTATCTTGGTGAGGCCAGACAGCAACTACCAGGCACCTCCTCTTACTTTCTTTTTGAACAGGACCCCACTAAGGAGTAACAGGCTACTGTCTCCCATACCATCACTGACCTTATCAGGCTCTGGGGATCTCCCATCCAGTGCCACCAAACTCATAGTCCCCTTACACCATATCTTCTATTTCTTCCTCGTACTCAAGATCCATAAACCTGTCTGTCCAGGTAGATCCATTGTTTCTGCCTGATCCTACCCAACCAAACTTGTGCCTGTATACCTGTGTTTTATCCTTCCTGATTCAGTTCCTTCCTACTTACTTCTATGAACCTCACATGCTTTTGATCTATTCAATAACTTTAAGTGCCCTGGCCCGATCTTCTCATTTTCACTGTGGATGTCCAGTACTATGCACCTCCATCTCCCATCAGGAGGGCCTTAAAGCTCTCTGCTTCTTTCTGGACAACAGACCCAACTGGTTTCCCTCCACTACTACTTTCTTCCATCTGGCAGAACTGGTCCTCACCCTCAATAATTTCTCCTCTGGTTCTTTCCATTTCCTTCAAACCAAAAGTGTAGCCTTGGACTCTGGAATGGGTTCCAGCCTTTTGACCATCTATGTGGACATAAATTACAGTATATGTATAATGAATAGATTAAAAATTGTGCAAAAACAGAAATAATATATATTTAAAAAGTGAGGTAGTGTTAATGGGATCTATGTAAATTTAGAAATCGGATGGCATAGGGGAAGAAGCTGTTCCTGAATCACTGAGTGTGTGCCTTCAGGCTTCTGTACCTCCTTTCTGATGGTAACAGTGAGAAAATGGTATGCCCTGGGTGCTGGAGGTCCTTAATAATTGATGCTGCCTTCCTGAGACACCGTTCCTTGAGGATGTCCTAGGTACTTTGTAGCCTAGTACCCAAGATGGAGCCAACTAAATTTACAACCCTCTGCAGTTTCTTTCAGTCCTGTGCAGTAGCCTCCCCGCCATTCCAGACAGTGATGCAGCCTGTCAGAATGCTCTCCACGGTACATCTATAGAAGTTTTTAAGTGCTTTTCTTGACATACCAAATCTCTACAAACTCCTAATGAAGCATAGTTGGTGTCTTTCCTTCTTTGTAGCTGCATCGATATGCTGGGACCAGGTTAGGTCCTCAGAGATCTTGACACCCAGGAACATGAAACTGCACACTCTCTCCACTTCTGATCCCTCTTTGAGGACTGGTATGAGTTCTTTCATCTTCCCCTTCCTGAAGTCCACAATCAGCTCTTTTGTCTTACTGAAATTGATATCCTTTCAAGCGGAACAAATGCCACGAGCCCCTACACCTCCTCCCTCAGTACCATTCAGGGCCCCAAACAGTCCTTAAAAGTGAGGTGACGCCTTCACCTGGGGTCATCTACTGGGGTCATTTTGGGGTCATCTACTGTATCTGGTGATCCCGGGGTGGCCTCCTATGTATCAGTGAGACCCAACATAGATTGGAGACTGCTACACCGAGCACTTTTGTTCCATCTGCCACAAAAAGAGGGATCTCCCGGTGGCCACCTATTTCAATTCCACTTCCCATTCCTATTCCAATGAGTCAGTCCATGGCCTCCTCTACTGCTATGATGAGGCCACACTCAAGCTGAAGGGGAAACACCTTATATTCCATCTGGGTAGCCTGCAACACTACGGCATGAACATCAATTTTTTAACTACCGGTGATTGCACCCCCCCACCACTTCTTCGCCATTCTCCATTCCAGTTACCCTCTCTCACATTATTTCCATGCTTACCCATTGCCTTCATCTGGTGTTCAGCACCCTTTCATTTCTTCCATTGTCTTCTGTCCTCTCCGATAAGATTTCCCCCTTCTCCAGCACTTTATATCTTGCACCATTCAACTTCCAGCTCCTTACTTCACCTCACTCTCTCTCCTAGATTCAGCTATCACCTACCACCTTGAACTTCTTCCTCCCCTCCCACCCCACCTTCTTACTCTGACTTTCCCCTTCCTTTCCAGTCCTGATGAAGGATCTTGGCCTGAATCACCAACTATTTACATTTTTTCTATAGATGCCTGGCCTGCTGAGTTCCTCCAGTAATTTGTGTATTGTTCAGAATGGAAATGTTTGGACACCAAGAAATTCTGCTTTTGGCAGATGGAGTGGAGGTGCTCGATAAGGTGGTCCTCCAATTTATGACAGGTCCCTCCAATGCAGAGGAGGGTGCATCGGGAGCACCGGCCACAATAGGCAACCCCAGCAGATTCACAGGTGAAGCGTTGCCTCACCTGGAAGGACTGCTTGGTGCCCTGAATGGAGGTGAGGGAGGAGGTGCGTGGGCAGGTGTAGGACTTTGGCCACTTGCGGGTATAAGTGCCAGGAGGAAGATTAGTGCGGAGGGTTGAATGGATGAGGGAATCACAGAGGGAGTGATCCCTATGGAAAGCAGAGAGGGAGTGGGTAAAGATATGTTTAGTGGTAGGATCCCTTTGGATCTGGTGGAAGTTGTGGGGGATGATATATTGGATGTGGAGGCTCATAGGTAAGGACAAGAGGAACTCTATCACTGTTAACATAGAAGGAAGATGGGGTGAGTGCGGATGTTCAGGAAATGGAAGAGATGCAGGTGAGGGCAGATTCAATAGTGGAGGGAGGGAAACCCCGTTCTTTGAAGATGGAGGACATCTCAGACATCCCAGAAAGGAAAGCTGCATCCTGGGAACAGTTGCAGAGGAAGTGAAGGAATTGAAAAATGGAATAGAATTTTTACAGGAGATAGGGTGGGAAGAGGTATAATGAGGATAACCTTGGGTATTAGTAGGTTTATAAAAGATGCCTGTTGATAGTTTGTCTTCAGAGATGGAGTCAGAGAGATCAAGAAAGGGAAGGGAGGTGTCAGAGATGGACAAAGTGAATTTAAGGCAGAATGGTAGTTAAAGGTAAATTTGATGAAATTGACGAGCTCTGTATGGGTGCATGAAACAGCACAAATGCAGTCATCAATGTTGTAGAGAATGAGTTCTGGAGTATTACCAGGGAAGGCTTGGAACATGGACTGTTCTATGTAGTCAATAAAGAGGCAGGCATTGCTGGAGCCCACGGCTACCCCTTGAGTCTGGGGAAAGTGAGAGCAGCTGTTGTTGAGGGTGAGGACCAGTTCTCCCAGCTAGAGGAGGGAGGTGGTGCAGGGGAAGTTTGGATCTTTTTTCAAAAAAAGTAGAGAGCTTAGAGGCCTTCTTCCTAGGCGCTGTTGGATATTCTTAATAAGATATATATACTTCAATGCAGAGCCATTGAGAAGACGGCATCCATCATTAAGGACCCTCATCTTAGGATTACGCCTTATGCTCATCAGGAAGGGGATACAGGAGCCTGAAGACCCATATTTCAGCATTTTTGGAACAGCTTCTTCCTCTCCACCACTGGATTTGAAATTGTGCTCTGACAAATCTATTGAAGGCACACAGCATAATAAAAGTCAAATATAAATCCTTGAACACTCTCTTGATATTCTTCTTTTTGCATTATTTATATATTTATTGTAAGTTACAGCTATATTAATGTCTTGCACTCTTTTACTACTGCAAAACGAAAAAAAAATCATGACATATATCAGTGTTAATAAACCAGATTCTGATTTGGATTTTAAGATATCATTTTAATTACAGTTGCTGTCTCTGAATCTGTTCTCATAGCTTCCCACATCTTACCTCTTTCTGTCATCTCAAAGGAAGATAAAAAAGCAAATGCTTGGTATAGCTATTAAAAAGTGGATTTGAAGATTTATACTTCTTAAACATCAATGGCTGCAAAATGCTGCAAAAAGTTATGGATGGTGTAGAATAAAAAATGCACTGAAGTAAATATGATTAGCATGATATACGTTGATCAAGAAGAGGGTGCGTTATTCTGGAATTAGACAATGGCCTTGGCAGTTGCAGGATGTAGTAATGGGGATTATTTTGGAAGCAATGATTTCACTTGTTTTAACATTGTTCTGGAAAAAGGTAGAAGTAGCCGAGGATAAATACTTTAAATTAGTGGAGGTTAATGTTAATAGGCAGCCATATGATCCAGGGAACAGGCAGAAGAAATATTTACTTAACTGTTCCAGATGCTAGAAGGTAGACAGTGACAAGGTCAGGGAGATACAAGTGATTACAGATACTGGAATCTGGAGCAGTATAAAGTGGGTTGAGCAGCATTTGTTTGGGAGAGGTGTGGGGGAAAGGAATTGCCAGTGTTTCAGATCAGACTCTGTATTGACCAGTAGCAAGAGGAGAGAAGCAGTGGTGAGACAGGGGCCATAAGCAAGTTGTGGATCAAAAGAGATCTCAGAGGTATTCCTTTCCTCTGTTCTTCTCCACGCCCTAAATTCCCCTATTGACCTTCCTCCATCCCCTCTATTTTTGCATCTTTCCAAATCCTCATTTTCCTCCCAATACTATCCAACTACTACTTACATATTCCTCTCACTGGCACTAACTGTCCCACCCCTCCTGCCCTGCTTCCTTCTGCTTTTCAGCTCTCTCCTACTGGTTTCCATTATAATCTTATAAGAATCCAAAAGCGGTAGCCTTTGAGTTCCTGCTTATCACTGTTCAGCAGCAATTGTCTCCACCTTTGCTTTCCCCTACCACCTCCACCACTCCATCCCCCAGTTCCATCTGCTTCTTTTTTTTGTGTCTACCTCCATCTATCTCCCTAATGCTTACCTCTTTTTCGCAACTCCACCCTCCTCCATAGCTCAACCTGCCTATCATCCTTCACATTGTGCCTTCCCCTGCAGTGCACCAATCTTCTCCTTCCTTTTCATCCTGGCTATCTCCCTCTCCACAGTTAGTTCTTATGCAGGGTTTCCACCTAAAATTTTGGCAAATCCTTTCTCCCCACAGCGACTGCTCAACCCACTGATTTCCTCTGGCAGATAGTTTGTATTGACAAGATCATGCAAGTTCTGTCAGTTTCCCTTTTAAGAGAATGATGGGATAAAGATGGGGAAGCTGCTTATATGGACCCACCAGGATGCCAAGTGTTTTTTTTGGGGACAGAACGAAGAGAGAATTGAGGGCTCAGAAAGATGATTTGGAAGTGCAAAGTTAAAACAGAAATTCACAAAATTAAAGATGTATAGAATTTACTGGCAACTAAAGTCAAGCAAATGACCCAGAATAGTTCATAAATATATTTAGGAAAACAAAATGAAAAACAAAGACATTGACAGAAAGTTAATCAGAGTGGTAGAATGTATTATTTCTAAGTATCCTCATAAAAGAGAGAGAGAGAGATGATGCAGGTTTTGTCATAATGGAAGAAGAGTGTAAATGTAAAGAGAGAGGAACATAATTTAGATTGTTAAAACTGAATTAATCATCAAACTCGAATTAACTTTATCTGGATTTCAAATTAATGAAGGGAAAACATAGCAGAGATTATAACCAATATTTTCCATTCCTTTTAAGCTGAAGGTGCAGTGTGAGAGGACGGGAAGACAGCTGATGTCATACCACTGTTTGAAAATTGAGAAAGAAATAGGCAATGTAATTAAAAGAAGTCTGACATTGGTAGTGAATGACTTATTGGAAAACATTCTGGGGGACATCATAAATCATCATTTACAAAGACACTTGTTAATCAAGGAGAGTCTGCATAGATTTGTTAAGAAAAGGTCATATCTGACTAATGATTGAATTTTTTGAGGAGGTAACAAGGAGAGTCAATTAAAGTGCTTTAATTGCTGTGTATGCAGTCAATAACATTTTACACTTTCAGGAACCCAGCCAAACTTGCCACATCTACCTCATCTGCTTCAGACTGAGAGACATTGCCACCTCTTCTTGCGGAGTCCTGTAACAATGCAGAAGCAAAGAGGTGGAAAGAGGCACTTCAATCCAGGATTTCTCTCCCTGATGCAGCCAAACTCATGCATTTACCTACATTAAAAATTCCATGCCTAAGACCAAGGAACAGGTCCAATAATGACATTTACAGGTACACTGCAGATAAAATAAAATTTAAAAAAAAATAAAATAAAACCCTAAACTCTAACAACATTTAAAAAACATTGGGCTCGGCCAATGGGTAGAAAAGCTTCAGAGGGATATGGACTAATTGTTGGCAAATAGATTATCTCAGTTGGGCATTTTGGTCACAGAGATCAGTTGAGGCAAAGGCCCATTTGTTTATTGTCTATGACTTCATGGGCTAATGCTTATGGATAGGAGTTCTCACCAGACCATGTTGCTGCACTTTGGCATCAAGGATGGTCTAAATCATTCACATTCTTTACAAGAAAATTAATAACAGTAAGTCTGAATTAAAGAGCGTTCTTTGTTTCCATTTTGTGGATACCTCTGCAATCATTAGGAGACTTAAGAGAAACAGTACACTGGCCTTCCATTCCCATTTAATGCATTATTAATCTGCTTGTGACATTCAGTGAGATTATTTATCTGTCGGTGCAAAAACAAAAATTGGATTTTTGCACCTTGAAAATATAGTCACACACAATTTGTTGTGAATGACATGGCACAACTGGAATAAAATGTTATACAACAAAAGAAGTTTCAACAAACTGTTACAGGGATTCAGAACAACACATGCAAATGACGATTTGAACAGTATAACTTGTTCCTCCATCTTCCACTGCAAGAAACTCCCAAAGTTAAAAGAAGTGTTGTATATTCTGTTGGTGCAAGCACTTGAGTAATGAAAATAAATTAGTTCCTGCTGGAGGATTTGATATCTCTCATCTTTAGCTGCTCTCTACTGCAAAGAGCACTTCTAATAACTCACACTTTCTTATATATGGAGAGGTTGATTTATAATGTACATCAGTACAAATGACAGCACCATACGTCACATTAAGATCTTTAATTTGAATTTTCTTTATACTAGCACAGAGTAATTTGTCCTTCACTCAGTACTCTTGTCAGTCACCAGATACAATGGCAAACAGTACAGGGTTATTTCAGTGACACTGCCTGGCTGGTGCATTGTAATTTACTGTACTGAGGATTAGATTAAAGCAGGGGAAAAGAAAACTATAAGCACAATATGACATTAGCAGAGAGATATCTATTGGTACTGTGGTGTAATTATTCACCACAGGTATCTTAGATCATACTCCAAAGATATTTTAACGACAATTTTAGATTAATGGCTTATGGTAGTAGTGCGAGACCTGCTCCTTAACAAAGAGATTTCTGTAAAATTTCTGTAAAAGATTTGATAAAATCTGATGTACCAGCAGGTTTTTGGAATTAAAAAACATCAAAGTAAGTCATTCATACAGAAGCTAAGAGAAAAGATTTGAAGAATTAGTGCATATCCAAATTTTCAAAGTTGTACTTCCTTAGATGTTTGCAAAGATTTGGCATGAATATCTAAAATTTAGACAAACTTTTATAAATGTGTGGTGGAGAGTATATTGACTGGCTGCATCACAGCCTAGTATGGAAACACCATTGCACTTGAAAAAAAAAAGTAACAAGAAGTAATGGATATAGCCCAGACCATCATAGGTACGGCCCTCCCCACCACAGAGCACATCTACACATAGTGTTGTCGCAGGAAAGCAGCATCCATCATCAGGAACATCAACCACCCAGGACACGCTCTCTTCTCGCTGCTGTCAACAGGAAGTAGACACAGGGGCCTCAGGACTCACAGGTTCAGAATAAGTTATTACCCCTCAAAGTTAGGCTCTTGAACCAGAGGGGATAACTTGACTCAACTTAACATGTTCCCAAAACATATGGACTCACTTTCAAGGCCTCTTCATCTCACGTTCTCGATATTCATTGTTTATTTATTTTTTATTACTTTTTCTTTTTTTTCCCTTGGTATTTGCACAGTTTGTTCTCTTTTGCACATTGGTTGTCCACCCTGTTGGATGCGGTCTTTCATTAACTCTATTATGATTATGGGATTTATTGAGTATGCCCGCAACAAACAGAATCTCAAAAGAATCTCAGGGTTGGATATGGTGGCATATATGCACTTTGATAATAAATGTACTTTGAACTTTTATTGACAATGTTTAGTCCCACAGTTTATATATATAAATATAAACTTACATTTAACTGAGTAATAAATTGTGTATTTAAATGAAATACAGAACAAATTAGAACACTACGAATAGTATTACAGTACTATAAAATTATGTAATAGATCCTAACAGTTATCAGTGAAGGAATTCATCCAGTACATGCTACCATGGTTTCTGATTAACTGTAAATGAACAAAATCAGCACAAAAACAGCTTTGAATTGTCTTCCTGCTTATTTCTCACCAACTATCAGTGACAAAAATCGCTGCTTTTTGATCACAAGCACAGGCAGCTGATGCTATTTAAAAACTGTTCTCTCTAAGAACAGTATACATGCCTGACTCTAGTTAGAAACTGTTCGGCAACAGTCTTCTGTCCCAATTAAGCAACAGAATGTCCCAAATAAACAAAAGAAATCCTGGCTATTTTCTCAATTGGTTCTTTAAGATTTGTCCCAAATAAGCAGCAGCACTGATTAACTGATGGGCAGAGTAACTGGAATTCATTATATACACACACTCAGTGACCATTTTAAAAGGTACTTCCTGTACCTAATAAAGTGGCTGCATAGTGTATGTTCATTGTCTTCTGCTGCTTTAGCCCATCCACTTCAAGGTTGTACGGTCAAAGATGCTCTTTTGCACACTTCTGTTGTAATGCATGGCTATTTACATTAATATTGCCTTCATATCACAGAACTGCTACTCACTAGAGAGTAGCATAGATCACATTACTTTCCCAATTCTAATTTCTGGTCTGAAGAAAATCTGAACCCTTTGACTATGACAGCATGCTTTTATGCATTGAGTTGCTGCCACGTGATTGGTTGATTAGATATGTGCATTAATGAGCAAGTGTACAGGTAGCCACTGAGTGTGTTTATAGAGAGTCATAGAGTCATAGAACACTACAGCAAAGAAACAGGCCCTGTAGCCCATCTAGTGCATACCAAACTATTAATCCATTTAACCATTAATCTGAATAGTCCCTTCAACCTGCACCCAGGCCATAATCCCTCCATACTCCTCCCATCTATATACTTATCCAAATTTCTCTTAAATGTTGAAAGGTTCAGTCAATTGGCATTAATGATGAGATAGTAAAATGAATTAGATATTGAACTCACAGGTGAAGCTGGAGAGTGGTAGCAGATGGTCGCTTCTCCGACTGCAGGTCATTCCCCTTAAATATTTCCCCTTTAACCATTAACCCATGACTTTTGGTTTGTCCTGTGTTTTGTGATATCACACCGGAGGAAATAATGTATCATTTCTTAATGCAAGCATTACTAAATGACAATAAAAGGGGACTACGTGTCTTCATAATCAAAAAAAATGCACCACTTATGATGGCAGCTGGTTCCATACTTTCACCACCCTCTGAATAAAGAGGTTTCCCTTCATGTTCAATATTTAAAAAATTAGTTTAATATAAGAAAAACCTTCCCCTTAAATATTTCCCCTTTAACCATTAACCCATGACCTCTGGTTGTAGTCTCACTCATCTCTCAGTGGAAAAAGCCTGCTTGCATTTATCCTACCTATACCCCTCATAATTTTGTATACCTACTGTATATCAAATTTCCCCTCAATCTTCTAAGTTCTAGACAATAAAGTCCTTACCTAGTCAAATTTACCCTACAACTCAGGCCCTCAAGTCCAGATCACATCATTGAAAAATGTTCTCTGGACTCTTTCTATCTTATTTGTGTCTTTCCTGCAGGAAGGTCACCAAAACTACACACAATAATCCAAATTAGGCCTCACCAATGTCTTGCACAATTTCAATATAACATCTCAACTCCTGTGCATGATACATATTTATGAAGGCCAATGTACCAACAGCTTTCTTTACGACCTTATCAATCTTCAACATGACTTTCAACAAATTATGAATCTGTTTTCCCAGATCCCTTTGTTCTACCACACTCCTCAGTGTCCTACACCTCACCATGTAAGACTGACCCTGTTTGGTTCTCCCCAAAGTGCAACACCTCACAATTCTCTGTATTAAATTTCACCATTTTTCAGCCCAGGCACATACCACTAGTCATAGACCTGCAGTCAGAGAAGCGACCATCTGCTACCGCTCTCCAGCTTCACCTGTGAGTTCAATATCTAATTCATTTTACTATCTCATCATTAATGCCAAGTGACTGAACCTTCTTGACCATCCTCCTATGTGGGACCTTGTCAAAGACCTTGCTTAAGTCCATGTCAAAAGCATCAACTGCCTGGCCTTCATCAACTTTCCTGGTAACTTCCTCGAAAAGCCCTATAAGATTGGTTAGACTTACATACATCTGTGTTGACTATCCTTAATCAGTTCCTGTCTTTTCACGTACTCAATAACTTCCCTACTACTGCTGTCAGGCTCACTGGCCTTTAATTTCCTCACTTATTCTTAGAGCATTTCTTAAGTAATGAAAAAACATTAGCTACCATTCTATCCTTCTGCGCCTCCCTCATGGCTAAAGATGCTTTAAATATCTCTTCCAGGGTTCCTGCAATTTTGGCAGTAGCCTCCCATATGGTCTGAGGGAACAACTTGTCAGGCCCTGGGGATTTATCCACCCTAATTTGCTAATACACCTTAATCTGTATACGGTCCATGGTTTTGCTGCTGCTTTGCCACCTCTTCAATAGACTTTGTGTCCATCTCCCTTGTAAATGCAGATGGGAAAAAAAACATTTAAAAAAACCTCCACCTCTTTTGGCTCCATGCATAGATTACCACTCTGATCCTTTTCTTAACCAGGGCCTCAATATCTCTCGAATACCAAGGCTCTCTGAACCTATTGTGCATGCCTTTTATTCTGACGGGAATATACCATCTCTGTGCTCCGAAAATTTCACTTTTGTAGGCCTCCTTAACAAGTATACTTTTGCCTGAAAACATCCTGTCCCAAACCACACTTGCCAGATAGTTCTGATGCCATCAAAATTGGCCTTTCTCCAATTTGGAATCTCAACCTGAGGACCAAACGTATCCTTTTCCATAATCACTTTGAAACTAATGGCATTATGATCACTGGATGCAATATGTACCCTGTCACAACGTCTGTCACCTGCCTTGTCTCATTCCTTAATAGGAAATCTAGTATTGCATTCTCTATAGTTGGGACTTTCATGTACTGATTAAGAAAACTTACCTGAGCATAAATGACAAACTCTTTCCCATCCAGCCCTTTTATAATATTGATGTACCAGTCAATATGTGGAAAATTAAAATCAACTACAATCACAATCTTATGTTTCTTGCAACATTCTGTGATCTATCTACAAATCTGCTCCTCTAATTTGGTTAAACCTTTCTTATTCTTCATTTCTACCCAAAAAGCCTCACTAGATGAGTTATGTCCTGACTAAATACTGCAGTGACATTTTCCCTGACTAGTAATGCCATTCTTCACCCTTTAATCCCTCCTGCTTTATCATGTCTAAAACAACAGAAACTGGAACTTTGAGATACTATTCATGCCCATCCAGCAACCAAGCCTCACTAATATCTGCAATGTTATAATTCGATTATTGCTCCATGTCCTAAGTTCATCTACCTTTCCTACAATACTCCTTGCATTGAAATATATACTGTTCAGAACATTAGTCCCACCATACTAACCCTTTTTAATTTGAAACGTTGTATGTAGTCTTAACAACATTTCCTCCACAACCGCTCCATTATCCGTTCTGTTGTTCTGGTTCCCCTCCCCCTGCAACTCCAGCTTAAAAACCCCGAGCCGCCCTAACAAACAATCCCACTAGGACAATAGTCTCCCTCCACTTCAGATGCAAACTGTCCCTTCTGTACAAGTCCCTCCACAGCTGGAACTGAGTACAATAATCCAAAAATCTGAAGCCCTCCCTCCTGCACCATCTCCTTACCAAGGGTTAAACTGTATTTTATATTTCTGGCATCACTAGCATGGGTATGGCATAGGTAGCAATCCTGAAATCACAACCCTACAGGTTCTAACTTAGCACCTAACTCCCTGAACTCACTTTGCAGGACCCCGTCACCCCTCTTACCCACGTCATTTACATAAGAATATAAGACTTAAGAAATAGGAGAAGGAGTAGGCTATCTGGCCCATCGAGCCTTCTCCACCATTGAATAAGATCATGGCTGATCTGACTATGGATAACTATTAATTCCCCTACTATCCAAAAATCTTTCCAACCTTGTCTTAAATATATTTACTGAGGTAGCATCCACTGCTTCACTGGGCAAAGCAGACCACAACTCCTGGTTGCTCACCCTCCCACTTAAGGTTGAGGACTCAATCCAAGATGTTCTTGACCCTGGCACCTGGGAGGTAATATTCCATCCAGGAATTGGGTTCTCATCCACAGAACCTCATTTCTGCTCCACTACCAATGAATCCCCTATCAATACAGCATGCTTCTTCTCCCCACTTCCCTTCTGAACCTCACAGTCATACTCTGTGCCAGGCCAGAGACCTGACAGCTATGGCTTTCCTCTCCCCACCACAACAGTATTCAAAGTAGTATACCTGCTGTTGAGGGGGATGGCCACAGGGGTTCTCTGCATTGACAACCTATCGCCTTTCCTCATCTTGATAGTCACCCACTTACCTGCGTCCTGCACCTTGGATGTAACTACCTCTCTGTAGGTCCTGTCCATCAAGCCTTCAGCTTCCCGAATGATCCAGAGTTTATCCAATTCCATCTCCAACACCTTAACTTGGTTTGTTAGAAGCCACAGCTGGATGTCCATCAAGCAGGTGTGGTCATCAGGGACACTGGAGGTCTCCATGCCTTCCTCCATCCTGCAAGAGGAGTATTCTAGTATCCTATCTGGCATCCACACTGAATAAATGGCAAACATACAGTATATATGAGTGAGTGGATAGTAAGGATTTCCAGGACTTCTGAGGTTTACAACATAATCAGGAGTAGTTAGATATAAAGGACTTGAGTAAGTTTTAACTCTGACTGACTTGACAATGTGCAAGTATTCAAAGTTCATGATTCAAAGTTAATGTATTATCAAAGAATGTATGCAGTGTACAGCTCTGAGTAATATCTTCCAATAGACAGCCACAAAACAAAGAAAACCATGGAACACCATCAAACAGAAACACCAAACAACCCCTCCACTGGCACAAACAAAATCAAATCACACAAATGGCAAAAAAAGGAGTGAAAAACACAGAATATAAAACACCAACCTACGAAGACTTTGAAAGAGTCCAGGTATATTTAATTCAGCTCACTTCAATTCAATCTAGCACTGTGTCTAAACAAAATATGTTCTAAACAAAAAGTAAAATTTTGGAAACACTCGACAGGTCAGGCAGCATCTATAGAAAGAAAATTTTCATACCTTAAATTTTAACCCTGGTTCTCTTTTCACGGATGCTGCCTGACCTTTTGAGTATTTCCTCTGTTAACTGCATTTATTGTCAGCAGCTGGATTTTTTTTTGTGATTTTCATTACTCTAAAGAATGTCAGGAATATTTAAATAGGAATAGGAATGGTCAGGTCTCTCAAGGAAATATTTGTGCTTATCTATGTATTTTTAAAAATTACTTTAATAGAATTAAGTGTGATACTCCTTTCACCCCTAACACATAGGAACCCAGGTGAAGGAGTGAAGTAGGATTTGTAGTTCTTCCGTCCCTAAGTAAAAATCACTTTAAAATCATAGGAAGGTTTGAGTCAGGTGAAGGTGAGGTCTGATACTGGGATATCGGTGGATACATATATGAGTTGCCATATGTAAAGTGACCAGAATGTGGTGATGCATTATGAATTTGCATAGAAGCACATGATCAAATTACTTACAATCAGCTCAGTGGAAAAGTGATAATTAACTCAGGGTTAGTAGGTTAATTGGTCATTACAAATTGTCCCATGATTAGGCTAGGGTTAAATTGGGTCTTGCTGGGCAGTGTAGCTTGAAGTACCAGAAGAGCTTATTCTATGCTATTTCTCAATAAATGAATAAAGACTGAAAAAATGTTTTAAACAATCAAGGCTGTGGCATGTCACACAGAGATACCTAACCTATTGTTGCCAGAGCTGGATAAATCTGAAATGTAAAATAAATAGAATTTAGATTTGCGTCTGATATCTAACGTAACTTTTAATTAAAAGGGATAAATTTACAGTAGAGAATTATTCTTTGGATGGATACAATCATAGAGTACTTGTGGAATTTTAAGTCCACAAATAGTTGTTTGACCATCATCATCATCTTCAGGTGCCATGCACAGTTTGAGCTTTGACTGCCATGGCCCACACACTCCCGTTTCAGGTCAAGTGGATCAATTCATTGGTATTCATTTCCAGTTATCTGGCTGCTGTCACCATCATCATTTGCCTTTGTCTTCCTTTTGCTTTCTTCCCTTCAATCTTGCCCATAATTACAGTACATTCTAACTCCTCTTTCTGAATCACATGTCCAATGAAGTTACGTTGCCTTTTCATGATCTCATACATTATTTCTCTTTTTGTGTTTGCTCTGTTCATGACATCCTCATTAGATATTCGTTTCATCCATGATATTCTTTGCATCCTCCTCAAAAACCACATCTCTACTGCTACAATTCGTTTCCTCATGTTATTAGATATTGTCCAACATTCTGAGCCATATAACATATCTCAATAAACGTAACATTTCAGTACTCTGAGGTGGGTTGTCATGCCTAGTTTAGCATTGGTCAGTATACTCTTCATTCTCGTAAAGGTGTCTTTTCCATCCCTATTCTTCTTTTGATGTCCAAGTCACACCTGCCATCAGATGTCACCCAGCTTCCTAAGTAGCAAAAGTTCTGTACTTGTTTTATGTCTTCCCCATTTATTCTCAGCCTGCAGATAGGATTCTCCTTCTTTTTGGATACCACCATACATTCTGTCTTTTTGCAATTTATAGATAGACCCATTTTTGCATTTTCTTCAACAATTATATCAATTAAGTTTTGTAGTTTTTCCTCCGTACTTGCAATTAAAACAGTGTTCATCTGCATCTCTGAAATTATTGATGTTTTCACTGCCAACTTTGATTCCCAAGATGTCTCTTATTTTTTGTAATATGGTTTCACTGTACACATTAAATAAATAAATAAATAAATAAATAAATAGATAAATAAACCTATATTTGACTATAGGTTTCTGTTTATTAAAATATCAGAATCAATATTTGCATTTCAAATACATTCAACTTTTGGAGCAGAATCTCATCTGAACTTTTGAAGACACATTTGTTTTTTTCCTATATTAGTGTGACATTGGTCCTGCAATGGCAGTTCTGGCAATTAAGTTTTTGATATCGAAATCTGATCTCATCAAAATAAGCAAGATCAGCTTTAGTTTCACTGAAACTGGCTTCCTGAGCAGTCAGACGCAAATGGCAAAGGAAACACTGTGACTTTACCCACAAACCTTAAGAACATAGAACCTAGAACATAGAATAGTACAGCACATTACAGGCCTTTCGGCCCACGATGTTGTGCCGACCCTCAAACACTGACTCCCATATAACCCCCCACCTTAAATTCCTCCATATACCTGTCTAGTAGCCTCTTAAACTTCACTAGTGTATCTGCGTCCACCACGGATTCAGGCAGTACATTCCACGCACCAACCACTCTCTGAGTAAAAAACCTTCCTCTAATATCCCCCTTGAACTTCCCACCCCTTACCTTAAAGCCATGTCCTTTTGTATTGAGCAGTTGTGCCCTGGGGAAGAGGCGCTGACTATCCACTCTATCTATTCCTCTTGATATCTTGTACATCTCTATCATGTCTCCTCTCATCCTCCTCTCTCCAAAGAGTAAAGCCCTAGCTCCCTTAATCTCTGATCATAATCCATACTCTCTAAACCAGGCATCATCCTGGTAAATCTCCTCTGTACCCTTTCCAACGCATCCACATCCTTCCTATAGTGAGGTGACCAGAACTGGACACAGTACTCCAAGTGTGGCCTAACCAGAGTTTTATAGAGCTGCATCATTACATCACGACTCTTAAACTCTATCCCTCGACTTTACTTGATCTACCTTGCCACAACACTCCAGCTCACCATCAACAGGTTTCCTGCTAGAGTGGAACAATTCTGCAAGAAAAATGGGCTAATGTTCAGCTACTGTGATCTCAAGATAATCCTAGCTCCAGTCAATTACCTGTTGGATGTAGACAATGCATGCACCTATGCACTTTCAAGGGCTGAGCTGCAAGTCATCCCATCCCTTTGTCCAAATACTGGGATAGAATAGTCCTTACACCATACATTCCCTCCTCTGTTCAAGACAACTTTCTGACAACAAAGATCCCGGGAGACATAAGTCACTTCTGAATGACTTTCATGTTCTTTGTTTCGTGGCTATCTGGAGAAGATAAAACTCAGAGTTGTATATGGATACATACTTTGATAATAATTGAACCTTTGAACATTTGAACTTCCTGTACAATGGGAGACTTCTCTCAATGAAGGCACACTTCAGTGACTGACACCATTGCCTTCAATGCGTTAAAATAACCAATTATGGGTGTGCTTACCAGCTCTTTAAATGGTTCCTTTTCTATTCATTCTGCATGCAACTGATTGAATACAAGGCTTTTGATGTCACGACTAAAGAAGGCAAGACAAATTACATGGGACAAAAAGATACTTTAAAAATTAGAAATATATGATGGAACAGGTACAAACATACAGTGTCAGCAAATACGAAATGTCTTGTTTCTGTTAAAAAATGAGATTTTAACTTGGAGAAAGCAGTTAGCATGGACAAGTTGGATTGAACGATTTGTTTCCATACTGATTGGAATCAGAATCAAATTTAATATCACTGCCACATGTCTCTGACTCGATGACTCCAAGCAGGGTGGAAAAAGCTATAAAGCATTAGGTTCAGCAGAAAGTAAAAACAGCACTACAGGTTGATAAGACCATAAGAGTGTTAATACAGCTGTGTACATACATCTATTGATGCTTCTGGACACATCTTCAGTGATGTTCCTGAAATCATCGGGTGCTTCGGGTCTTTCAACATCATACAACCTCCTCCAGGTGACCCAGCCGGGGCTGATCAGACCCCAGCTTGTGTCCAGATGGCTAGCTACTTATGACTCCATGGCTCCCTTCTTTTGAGCCACAGCCATCTTGAGGCCCTCTCTGCTGCATCGGTGGTACTGCGGATGGCTCTCCGGATGGCTCTCCTCTTCTTCTCTCCCTCGATGCCCAAAATGCTGAAGGCTCTAACTAAAGAACGGGTTACGAATCCCCTACAACCAACCTCCACTGGGAGACACCTCGCTCTCCATCCAGCCTGCTGACAGTTGCTGACCAGTCCTGCGTACTTGGAGAGCTTCCTTTCAAAGGCCTCCTCCAAGCTATCTTCCCATGGGACTGTCAGCTCCAGCAGCACCACTTGCTTAGTAGACTCAGAAACTAGGACAATGTCTGGTAGCAGGGTGGTGGCTGTGATATGGTTGGGGAACTTCAGCTGCCATTCGAGGTCCACCAACAGCTGCCAGTCCCTTGCAGAGGTCAGAATGCCTACAGATGTTCTTTTGGCAGGTATTGGCTGCTCCCCAGCTCTGACAAAGGCAAATTTCAAGATGTAGGATAGCTGTAATTTAAATCTGGAGTTAAGGTTGTAAGTTCAATAGGAAGCTTGCAGTTTACGTACAACAAGCAGCCGATTATAATCAAGCACTTGAGATACTGCATGATGTCATCTTCAAACAAGAAACTGTCCATCCAAGCACATTTCATATCGTAGTCAGGGACTTCAACCAGGTTTGTCTGAAGAAAACACTGCCCAATTGCTATCAGCGTGTAACCTGTAGTATCAGAGGTCTCAACATGCTAGACCTCTAGTTTCTAAGATAAGGAATGCCTACTGTTCTACGTCTAGACTGCATTTTGGTAAATCAGATCACTTGACTGTCCTTCTCCTTTCTGCATACAGGTAAAGGCTGAAGAGCAAATCTCCAAAGATTGGGACAACGGAGATGTGGTTACGGGAGGCAGATCAACAGCTTTGGGATTGCTTCAAGTCAGTGGACAGGGCCATATTCAAGGATTCATCTGTGGATTTGACTGAATACACCATATTTGTCAATGACTTTATTAAAACAGTAGTAGTCAAGTGTATCCCCACAAAATCATTCAGCATCTTCCCCAATCAGAAGCTTGGATGAACCATGAGATCTGCAACCCGCTGAGAGCCAGGTCACAGGTGTTCAAATCTGGTGACCAAGAAAGTTACAAGAGGTTCAGGTATGATTTCCGGAAAGCCAACTCATGGGCAAAGTGGAAATTGTAGACTAAACTTGAATCAACAAAGAATTCTCAGCTGTTGTTACAGGGCTTAAATGCTAGCACCTCTTCTAAAGTTAAATCAAGCGACATAGGCGGCAGCAGGGCTTTGTTTCTAGATGAGCTCAATGCTCTCTATCGTCGCTTTGACCACCAAAACATGGAGGAACCATCACAAATCCCACAGCCCCTGAGAATCCTATGATTTCAGTCTCTGAGGTCGACATGCGAGCAGCCTTCAGGAGGGAGAACCCACAAAAATCATACAGCCCAGAGGGGGTATCTGGCCAAGTACTGCAGACCTGTGCAGATCAAATGACTAGTGTGTTCACAGAGATCTTTAACCTCCCGCTTCGGAAGTCTGAGGCACCCTCCTGTTTCAATTATACCCTTGCCCAAGAAGACCTGCCTCAATGACTATTATCCAGTAGCACTTACATCCACAGTGATGAAATGTTTTGAGAGGTTGGTAATGAAACATATCAACTCCTGCATGAGAAGCAACTTAGATCCACTTCAATTTGCCATATGGAGCAACAAGCTAACAGCAGATGCCATCTCATTGGCTCTTCAATCAACCCTGGAACATCCAGCAAGCAAGGATGCATATATCAGAGTGCTCTTTATCAACTACAGCTCAGCATTCAATGCTATCATGTCCTCAAACTAATGCTAGACCTTGGCATCAATATCTCTTTGAGCTATTTGATCCTTGAGCTCCTCACTTGTAGACCCCAGTTAGTTCAGATTGGCAAAGAGATCTCCTCCACGATCTTCAACAGCACAGTTGTGTGCTTATCTCCTTGCTCTACTTGTTTTACACTTATGATTGTGTGGCTAAGCACAGCTCCAATGCCATATTCAAGTTTTCTGATTTGTAGACCCAATCAAAAAATGGTGATGAATCAGAATATGGGAGGGAGACTGAAAATCTGGCTGAGTGTTGCCATAATAACAACCTCTTACTCAAAATCCACAAGACCCAGTGGCTGATTATTGACTTCAGGAGAAGGAAATAAGAGATCTATGAGCCGGTCTTCATTGTAGGATTAGAGTTGGAGAGGGTCAGCAACTTTAAATTCCTTGGAGTTATTATTTCGAAAGACCTGTCCTGGGCCCCACACTTAAGTGCAATTACAAAAAATGTACTTTTTCAGGAATTTGTGAAGATTCAGTCTGACATCTAAAACATTGACAAACCTATAGCTATGTAGTGGAGAGTATATTGACTGGCAGCATCACAGCCTGGTATGGAAATGCCAATGCTCTTGAATGGAAAATCCTCCAACAAGAGGTGGATGTAGCCCAGTCTATCACAACTGAAGCTCACCCCACAATTGAACACATCTACGTGAAACACTGTAAGAGGAAGTCTGCATCCATTATTAGGGACACTCTCCTCCCCTATCCAGATCATGCTCTCTTCTCACTGCTGTCATTAGGAAGATAGTACAGGAGCCTCAGGACTCACACCACCAGGTTCAAGGACAGTGACTACCCCACAATTATCAAGATCTTGAACCAAAAGGAATAACTCTACTGAACTTCACTTGTCTCATCATTGAGATGTTTCCACAATCAATGGACTCATTTTCAAGGACTTTCATCTCATGTTCTTGATATTTATTGCTTATTTATTTATTATTATCATTTCTTACTTTTTGTATTTGCAGATTGTTGAATGCCCAAGTTGGCAGGGTCTTTCGTTGATTCTGTCATGGTTATTTTTATGGATTTATTAAGTATTCCTGCAAGAAAGTGAACCTCAGAGTTGCACATGGTGACATATATGTACCTTGATAATATTTTTTCTTTGAACTTTGAACATATAGAGTACTGTGCAGCTCTAGGATTAGTCCCTCTAAAAGTTAACTAGGATTCTTTGTGACTTATTTGGGAACAAAACCACTCACCATAGTGAATCCCACACCAACTGCTGCACTTCCCATCCAAAAATAATCAAACAGGATATGAGAATCGAAAGCTGCAATAATAGTTCTTAATCTAGTCCTCCTTACCAAGATACACAGAGACTAAACCAAATGGTATACATTTGAATATTTAATTCAATGTAATCTAATGTATGAAAAGCAAGAGAGGGTAGTAATAAAAAAATGATATATTTCATTTTAAAATATCTCCAAAAATTAAAACTAGAAAGAAATTGGCTTAACATGCATTATATAAAATATTCAGGATCAGTGAGGTTTTGTGGCTGTAATGAAAATATATCAGGTCGAGTATTCTTCACTGTGTGATTTCATTCCTACAGAATTCTGTGGAGTTCAGCAGCAGAACCCAGTTTTGCTGTGATTCTCCAGCATGATCTTGGCAAAAGAGAACTCCAACGCCACACTTGTCAAATCTGGCAAAGGACTGAATCCTACATTACCTTCCATTCATAAGGAAAGGGAATGCTTCAGATGGTTTTTAAAGTGTTTTAATAGGATAAATGTTTTAAAGATATTTTCATTTTAATTGTTTTTTTCAAATTTAAGAGATTTTTACATGTTTCTGATCATTTAAGAATTGCTTGACAGCTTTGGCAGACAATAGATCTTTATGTTGTCAAAGTCTACTGAGAGTATTTCAGGAGCAAACCATAATGTATAGATTTATTTCTTCTGGAGCATTGACTCCCCTTAGCACTACTTATGATCTGTTGTTTCCACATGCATATTGATCTGTTATCCTGCACATGCACAGTGACTTCTCTTTCTCACTCTCACTTGCTGCAATGTGAATAGACCAGTTAAAGCCATTTCCCGCATGTGTGTTTTTATTTAATTGGTATGTAGTTGCACAGACACCACAAATTGGTGATGAGCATGAACGTGAATGTCAAAAAATATCATGAACTGCACCCACAGTTACGGGACGAAACAGTAAGAGGAAAGAGTTAAACAGTATGGAAGGCCATCACAGATGCTAACAAAAGGACGTGTGAGTACACTGGATAGTACACAGTGAAAGACACGCAACTAGCATGGCAATGGCTTCAGTTGGGAAAGTTGATGAATTTAATAGTGCTAATGAAGGCTGGGAGTCGAATACCAGGAAGATTGAACAGTATTGTAAGGTGAATGACATGTTTTAGCAAAGGAAAGCCTCCACATTTCTTAGCTTAAAGGATGCAAGAGTGCACGGTGTCATATGCAACATAGTAACCCCTGAAAAGCCAGCAAGCAAGACCTTCAACAAAATTGTTACAATTTTACATAACCACTTGAGACCTAAACTGCTGGTAATAGCTGGGAAACTTAGATTTTACAAAAGAAACCAGTTAAAGTATGTATGCATTTCTGAATACATTGTAGAATTGCACAAACTTTCCCAGTACTGTGACTTTCTGGTGCATCAAGGGATTATATGTGGCATGCAAGTCAAAGCACTCAAAAGAGACTACTGTCAGAAAGAAATCTAACCTTAGAACAGCATTGACCATTGCAATATCATCAGAGATGGCAGCAAATGATGCAGCAGAACTACAGAGAAAGAAGATAGAATGTGAAATGCACAAAATATCCCTCAATGTTGTAAAAAGCTAAAAATATTATTGCTGTGGCAAATCCTCCCATGATGCAAACAACTGTTGATTCAAAGAAAAAGTTTGCAGAAAGCGTCATAGACAAAGTCACATAGAGACTGTGTGCAAGTAAAACAAAGAGAAAAAACACACCAAGTGAACAATTTCACTCACAAAATTAAGCAATTGCATGAAGTGACTGAATGTGAAACAGAATCAGACAATACAGAGTCTGACAAAGGTGACCTAGCATGCTTAGATCTGCATAGTAGTACTAAAACAAATCACAAAATCATATGGATCAGAATAGATGTGTCTAGCGCAAAACTGGAAATGGAGCTGGATATAGGGTCACCTTTATCTATAGTTTCAGAGGCTGACTACAACAGTTTTCTAAGATAGCATTAGAAAAGGCCTCAGTGATGCTAAAGACCTACATAAGCAAAAATAAATGGGTCCCAAAGGCAAACTGAAATTGAATGTTATGTATAAAGGCCAACACAGCAGTTAGAGCTTTATGTGTTGAAATGTGAAGAGCCAGCACTTTTTTGGGGTGAATGGTTAAGAAAGATCCTACTAGATTGACACATAATCAAAGCTCTCAGAGTGTCATCAACAAGCAACTGCAGACCAACCAGTAGCAATAACCAGAAGCTGTCATAGCTGTGTAATGTTAATGATATCATATTTGAGAAGGGTATTGGTAAACTCAAAGACATGAAGGCCAGAATTGAACTGGATGAAGCAGCAACATCAAGATCCCATAAAGCGCCTCCAGTTCCTCATGCTCTATGTCTTAAAGTGGATGCTGAACTTTAGAGTTTGAAGGCGTCTCTACAAGGTGGAGTGGAGCAACTGGTCCGGTGATCAAGAAAGGGAAGGTCGAGGCCATTCGCATATGTGAGGATTTCAAAGTGAGTGTCACCCCAGAGCTGCGTACTGTGCAGTATCTACTGTCATGAATAGAAGACATTTTCACATCTTTGGCAGGCAGGGAGAGGATTTCAAAGATTTACTTGTCACAAGCCTATCTGCAAATAGAGATTGAGCAGTCAAGCAGGGAGTTCCTTACAATCAACACTCACAAGGGACTGTTCCAATATAATCATCTCATTGTTTACCATTGTATCAGCTCCAGCAATGTGGCAATAGGCAATGGACGAAGCACTCCAAGATATCCCTGGAACATCTTGATACCCTGATGACATCTTGTGACTGGCAAGAATGATGAAGAGCAGGTCCAGAACCTTGATAAAGTGTTTACCAGGCTGAGTGAGTATGGTCTGCGCGCAAAAAGAGCAAAATATTAGTTTTTCAAGAATGAAATCTCATATTGTGGACATGTTTTTGACAAACATGGCTTACATAAGCCACAACAGAAGACTGAAGCAGTGCTACAGGCACTAAAACTGGAAAATGTGTCACAACTCAGGTTGCACTTGACTACTACCACCGGTTTCTCCCAAACATTGCAATAGTGCTGCCCTATTGAACACACTGTTGCAGACAGGAACACGTTGGGAATGATCAGAAAGATGTGAAAGAGCATTGAAGGAGACAAGGGGATTAATAGCATCAGATTAACTGCTCACCCATTATGATCCATTACTGCCATTCAGAGTGGTATGCAATGTATCCCCTTTTGGCATTGAAGTCTTTCTGTCACACACTATGAAAGATGGATCTGAATGTCTGATTGCATTTGCTTCAAGATCATTGATGAGCACAGAATGCAACCACACGCGGATTGATCAAGAGGCCCTTAGTCCTGTCTGGGGAAGATAGAAGATCCACTACTACCTTCTCGGACAAAAGTTTACACTAGTGACAGATCACCAGGCCCTTACGCCCATTTTCAATCCCAGGAAGTGAATTCCAGTGATGTCTGCTACCCAGTTATAGTGTTCTTACGAGCCCACGCTTATCGCAGAGAGTTCAAGGGTACCGAACAGCACAGAAATGCTGATGGCTTGTCACACCTTCCATTGTTGACAACTGAAGAAGAAAGGTCATCATACTGTGACTCAGCAGAAGTTTTTCACACAGCCTTGGTGAACCAGTTGCTGATAACAAATTCTGAAATACAAATGGAAGCAAGGAATGACCCAACGTTGTTAAAGTCGAGTCACACCCAATCGGATAGTTGAAAGGACTGGACCACTGAAATAACATGGTGGATGCTGGAGATCATACAGGGAGACTTCATGTGAACCAGATACTGGATCCTCAACCGAAGAATACATCTGAGTTGATCATATCCAACAAGATGGACACATTACAGCCACTGGACTTACGTATTAGTGATGTTCATGTCACTCATAGCAACATGACAACAGCAACCAAGAACATTGTCTTAGACAAGACAGCTACCAAACCTAATGCCATTCCACAGGTCCAGAGGCTCTATGAGAACATTGTCATTGATAAGACACCTTCCAAACCTGGTGGCACTTCACAGGCCCACAGACACTATCCTGAAAGAAACAGAGTGCCACCCAGAATAATTTTTCTTTAAAACAGTGTATATAGTTATGGATTGTTACTGTGAAAGCATGTTTATTTGAATATGGTTTGTGAAAGGAAAATTTGAATGTTTTGTACATATACAGTTTTATATTACATTAAATGGGGTGGAAGTGTATTGTATGGATCTATTGCTTTTAGAGCAATGAACCCCCTTAGTACTACTTATGATCTGTTACCTACGCATGTGTATAGATCTGTTGATTGTGCATGCATATTGATATGTTATCTACACGCATGTACTGAACAGTTACCACATGCGCATTGATCTGTTGTCTATGTATTCACCTTGATCTCTCTCTCTCTGCAATGTGAATACACACTTCCCACATGTGTGAATTTATTTAATTGATATATATTTACATAGACACAACACAAATGAGTGCATGAAGGTTGGTGTGGACTCAGTGGGTTAACGGGATTATTTCCATACTGTATGGTTCTCTGACCTATGACATGCCTTCAGGACCATACTACCTGTGAATCTGTGACATGTTTTGGAGCATTATAGCCTTCCTATCCTACACAAGTGAGTCCGAGCAGGTGGAGGCCATGGACTGTAGTTCCCATGTAGACCAGTCAACAAGTTTAGTCCCGTATGATGTTATTAAGAATACACTAACACCTGAGTGCAATCATCATATTTTCATGCATGTTTAGTGTCTTGTAAGTAAGTATAATAACTTTATGTCTTCCATCATCTTTAATGATGAACCTGAGTTTAAGATAGACTGAAACTTCCAGATTTTGCAATTTAACTGCAATTGGAAACATTGGTCAGATTACAGCATGAAAATGTAGAACATCAACAACCTCAAGGTTATTTCTACAAAAAAATCCAAAGTCAATGCTTTATTAAATCAGTCACCCAAATAACCCTGGCTCCAGACATGTGACTGTAATAAAGATGCAGCACAGGATAAATCATTTATGTGCTTGAATCTTGCAAATGAAATCCCAGCCATTACTATCTGTCACATCAGATGAAGCTGCCAAAGAATCACAATGAAAGCATGAGTTTACAAAGAAAAGGACTCAATCAATTGGGTACCAATGGAAAGTGTGTTCAGAGTTGAATTATGTATTTGTGTTGCAGTGCAAGTTACACTGTGCTATTGGTTTCTACGTGATTTCTCATCGTACACGTTCTCTTCCATTAGATGGAGTACAACCTCTATAAAACATGGCAATACTGCCCTTTAATCTCTAATGATTTCGCGACAGCCATTCTGTTGAACATTGGCTCATATTCTTCAACTTTTCGTCTTTCAGTAATCCCCTTGGGGCTGGTGTCTGCAGTTGTGTTTGTACTTGCAGTAAAAAATAAAATCAAGCATTGGGGGAAGAGATGAAGTGTATTATTCTGAGAACAAAATTACCATAATGTTAGCCAAATGACACTTTCAAAGTTAGTTAAAACCTAACTGTTTCTTCAGTAAGTAATATGCCATTAAACTTCACCTTTGGCATATCTTCCTTCAGCAGTTTTCATAAAATTGATTGATCAGTCATTTCAGCACTTTCAGTGAATAGGTTTACAATTTCTGCATTCCTGGCCAATCATTAACTATGTGTTGGGCAGACTAATTACGCACTCGAAGAGCTGTCAACAAACTATGCTTCAAGTTTATTACTGATCAATTTTAAAATGAAGTCTGCTCACAGATTTGAATTGAATTGAATTGTCTTTATTACTTACATCCTTCATGTACACGAGGAGTAAAAATCTTTACATTACATCTCCGACTAAATGTGCAATGTGCAATTTATAGTAATTTATAATAAATAGTATGTATAACAGGACAGTCAATATAACATAAAAATACAATTGTATCAGCATGAATTTATCAGTCTGATGGCCTGGTGGAAGAATCTGTTCTGGAGACTGTTGGTCCTGGCTTTTATGCTGCTGTACAGTTTCCTAGATGATAGCAGCTGGAACAGTTGTGGTTGGGGTGACTTGGGTCCCCAGTGATCATTCGGGCCCTTTTTACACGCCTGTCTTTTTAAATATCCTGAATAATGGGAAGCTTACATCTACAGATGTGCTGGGCTGTCTGCACCACTCTCTGCAGACTCCTGCAATTGAGAGAGATACAGTTCGCATACTACGCAGTGATGCAGCCAGTCTGGATGCTCTCAATTGTGCTGCTGTAGAAAGTTCTTAGGATTTGGGGGCCATACCAAACTTCTTCAACCGTCTGAGGTGGAAGAGGTGCTGTTGTGCCCTTTCACCACACAGCCAGTATGTACAGACCACGCGACAGCCTCAGTGATGTGGATGTTGAGAAACTTAAAGCTGATCACCCTCTCAACTCCAGATCCATTGATGTCAATAGGGGTTAGCCTGTCTCCATTCCTCCTGTAATCCACAACCAGCTCCTTTGTTTTTGCGACATTGAGGGAGAGATTGCTTTCTTGACACCACTGTGTAAGGGTGATGACCTCTGTAGGATGCCTCTTTATTATTTGAGATTAGGCCAGTCAGTGTAGTAGTATTAACAATTTTAATTTGTAGATTTATTGGTCACTGAAGAAAGCTCCAATGAAATGGCTGCACTTCACTGATCAGGATTGGCTTGTTCTAGAAAGCTAAAATGAACATAGCTTTGTTTTAGGTATTTGTCAAAATGGCAGGGGCTTTGGGAGCAAGGGTGGACCCAAATACAAGACACATCTTGTGAGGTTAATTAAAATTTAGTTTATTGTTCGATACCAGGAGAGCAAAGCAGAAGCAGGAATAGAAACAAGATAAGGACTCAGGACTACGACTAGGCTGGGACCAAGGGTCTGGGCTTGGACTCAGAAATGGGCTCCCAGAACTAGAGGAGACATGAAGAGGCTAGGGTATGGACTCCGAGCCAGAGACTGGGCAAGGACCCAGTACCTGGGTCTTGCCTCGGCCTCGGACCCCAGAACCAGGCATGGACATGACATGGGCTAGGGAGAGGAGGAACATGGAAAACAGAGCCTCGGTCTTGGGAGAGCAGGTACATGGAACCATGGACTCATACACAGAACACAGAGTCGGGACCCCTCCTTGGTTACAGGACATAGGGCCGGGACTCACACATAGAACAGAGAGCTGGGACCCCTCCTTGGGTACAGGACATAGGGCCAGGACTCATGACCCCCCGCAGGGCAATGGCAAGACAGCCTGACTTACCCCACGGAGGTGAGGACAAGACAAGACATGACCCCCCGCGGGGCAACGGCGAGCCGGCCAGACTTACCCCACGGAGGCGAGGACAAGACAAGACATGACCCCCCACGGGGCAACGGCAAGACGGCCAGACTTACCCCATGGAGGCAAGGACAAGACAAGACAAGACCAGCATGAAAGAACACCAGACAGTACCTATCTAGCTCCGGCAATAGCACTAGACCGAAGTGCAGGCGAGGGCTGCAGATGAGGGTTGGAGGCGAGAGGGGCAGAGAAGGGATTCAGACAGGTGGGTAGGACAGGAATCACAGACTGCCAGGGCCAGGACTTGACTAGGTACTCGGATGCCGCCAGGGCCAGGACTCGACTTGGTACTTGAATGCCGCCAGGGCCAGGACTTGACTTGGTACTTGAATGCTCCCGGTGCTAGGACTTGACTTGGAGCCTCTGGGTAGTGGCGAGCTCTCGACTCGACCCGGGAACAGTAGATAGCGGCTCCTGATTTTCTCTGGCGGGTTAACTGATGGACCCACCTTGATGAGGAAACTTTACAGGCTCGCTTCGGCGAGGTAACTGGACAGGGTTGCTCCGGTAAGGAAGGACGAATTACCAGTACTCGCTTCGGCAGAGACTAGGCTTGCTCCAGCCAGATGACATCGGCACACCGTACCTTTGATGGCTTTGCAGACGCTCCCGCCCCAAACGGCTGAAAGCCGGAGACTATAAACTACCGGTTCAGCCGAGCGTTAATTGCCTCTAATCACCAAAACCGAGGGACAAGGGAAAACAGGGAATCAATGATCCGGATCGTAACATAAACAAGGTAAATTTAAAGGGACCCCGATCCTGACCATGACAGTATTGTAAGCAAACACAGTTCCTACCCAAGAAACATATTAGCACACTATGCCAGGCCTGCACATGCAGGTTCTTCCTAGTCTCCACCCACCTAATAGGAGTCATGTGCCACTCATTTCTAACTCATCACCTGCAGCCTATTAAACCCCAGTTCTCATCCACAGTCTTTGTTCACTCATCGAACCAGCTGGCCTCAACCAGGTTTACTTGTTGTGTTTAATATCTGTTCTCCATTGTTTTGTGGCCCCTTGTGGCTTGTTATTTTGTAGTCTATTATTAGAATGATCTCTCAGCTCTAAATTGTCTTTGCTGCTCTTCTTATATATCAAGGCCATAATACCATAAGATATAGGACCAGAATTAGGCCATCTGGCCCATTGAGTCTGCACCACCATTTCATCATGACTGGTCCAATTCTCCTCTCGGCCCCAATCACCTGTCTTATTCCTGTATCCCTTCATGCCCTGACCAATCAAGAATCTATAAACCTCTGCCTTGAATATACATATAGACTTGGCCTTCACAGCTGCCTGTGGCAATGAATTCCAGAGGGTCACCACTCTCTGGCTAAAGAATTTCCTCCTCATTTCCATTCTGAAGGGATGCCCTTCTATTCTGAGGCTGTGCCCTCTGATATTAGACTCTTCCACCATAGGAAACATCCTCTCCACATCTACTCTATCGAGACCTTTCACCATTCGATAGATTTCAATGAGGTCAACATGGGGCCTAAAACTGTTCTCAATACTCCAACTGAGGCCTCGCCAGTGCTTTATAAAGTCTCAACATTACATCCTTGCTTTTATATTCTCATCCTCTTGAAATAAATGCTATCATCGCAGTTGCTTTCCTCGCCACAGACTGGACCTGCAAATGAACCTTCAGGGAATCCTGCACAAAGACTCCTGAGTGCCTTTCCACCTCAGTTTTTTGGTATTTTCTCTCCATATGGAAAAGAGTCAACCCTTTTACTTCTTCTACTGAACTGCATGACCATACACTTCTGGACGCAGTATTCTATCTTCCACTTTTGCCGATTCTCCTAATCTAACTAAGTCCTTTTGTAGCCTCTCTCCTTTTTCAAATCTACCTGCCCTCCACCTATCTTTGTATTGTCTGCAAGCTTTGTAGCAAAGCCATCAATTCCATCATCCAAATCATTGACATATAATGTAAAAAGAATCAGTCCCAACACAGATCCCTGTAGGACAACACTAGCCACTGGCAGCCAAACAGAAAAGGTTCCCTTTATTCCCACTCTTTGCTTCCTGCAGTCAGCTACTGCTTTATCCTGTAATGCCACAGGCTCATAGCTTTCTAAGCAGCCTCATGTGTGGCACCTTGTCAAAAGCCTTCTGAAAATCCAAATATGCAACATCAACCAAGTTCTTTTTTGTCTATCCTGCTTGTTATTTCTTCAAAGTATTCCAACAGATCTGTCAGGCAACATTTTCCCTTGAGGAAACCATGCTTACTATGGCCTATTTTATCATGTGTCTCCAAATATCCTGAGACCTCATCCTTGAAAGTCAACTCCAACATCTTTCGGACCACTGAGATCACACTAACTGGCCTATAATTTCCTTTTCCTGCCTTTCTCCCTTCATGAAGAGTGGAGTGACATTTACAATTTTCTAGTCTTCCGGATCCATTCCAGAATCTAGCTACTGTATTCTTGAAAGATCATCACTAATGCCTCCACAATCTCTTTTGCCACCTCCTTCAGAGCTCTGGGGTATACACCATCTGATCTAGTTGACTTGCAGAAAGTTTGAAGTTAATAACTCATCTCATTCTACCTTAGGCCACGAACTTATCAATCACCCCTGATGAGTTATTAACTTCAAACTTTCTGCATCATCACTCAAAGAGTTGAACTGCATGTGCATGTAACAAGAGCTGTGTAACTCATCTCCTTCTACCTTAGGCTACAAACTTATCAATCACCCCTGCTGTGGACACTTTCTGGAGGTCCAAGATCCGTATGCTCCACAACCACTGGACTAAGTGTGTAAATGTAGGAGGGGACTATGTTGAAAAAATAAATGTGCTAAGTTTTCTAAAATTGACTCCTTCTACCTTAGGCCACAAACTTATCAATCACCCCTTGTATATTGGCTTTGACTTCTCTTGTTAGCCACAGTAGTGTTATCTTGCCTTTATAATAGTCAAGCCTCCTCTATGTTTCTTGGCATATTAGGCTGAAATATAGGGAATTGGTGCAGGTGTGGACAGAGGAAGAGAGAGTGAAAAGAGAGAGAGGGAGGAGGGAGTAAAAAATACACACAAAATGCTGCGTGAACTCCATGGGTCAGACAGCATCTGCTGAGGGAAATGTAGTCAAAATTCCAGGCAGAAACCCTTTATCAGGAATGGAAAGGAAGGGGGCATAGCTGGAATAAATGATTAGGGGAGGAGAGAGAGGAGCAAAAGCTGGCAGGTGATAGAAGAATCCAGATTGAGAGGGTGAGGTAGGAATATGGGGGAGGGAGTAAGAGAATAATATGAGAAACAGAAACATAGAAAACCTACAGCACAATACAGGCCCTTTGGCCCACAAAGTTGTGCTGACATGTCCCTACCTTAGAAATTACTAGGCTTACCCATAGCCCTCTACTTTTCCAAGCAAAATGGAGATGATAGGTGGGAAAGGTAAAGGGGTGAAACAGGGGGGATCTGATAGGTTTCTAACATATTCCTTCCTCCTTCTTCCTTGTGCAGCACCACCAGTGGATTGTTGTGTATCAAAGAATATAGAAACAGTCAACATAGAAGCATAAACATGAGAAATTCTGCCAATGCTGGAAATCCAAAGCAACACACAAAATGCTGGAGGAACTTCACAGGTCAGGCAACATCGTTGGAATTAAACAGTCCTTATTTTGGGCCGAGACTCTTCCTCAGGACTAAAGAAAGTGGGAAAAGACAGCAAAGTAAAAAAAGGAGGGGAAGCAATATGGTTAGAAGCTGATAGGTGAAGCCAGCTAGGTAGGAAAGGTAAAGAGCTGGAAATGAATGAGTCTGATAGGAGAGGAGAGTGGACCATAGGAGGAGGGGACACAGGGGGAGGTGATATGCAAGTCAGAAGTAAGGAACCAGATTGGGGAATAGAAGAAGAAGGGAGGGGGAGGGATTTTTTTTACTGGGAAGAGAAATCGATAATCATACCCTCATGTTGCGGGCTACCTAGACAGAATATAAGGCATTGCTTCTCCACCCTGAAGGTGGCTTTATCATAGCACAAGAGGCGGCTATGGATTGACATGTCAGAACATGTCGGAAATGGGAATCAGAATCAAAGTGTTTAGCCTCATTAAAAAAATGCCCTTCGGTCCACAATGTCTCTGCTGACTTCCAAACACCCATTTAAACTATTCCAATCTTTAGCCACCCCTCAAGAACATCAGCTTCCCCTTCCCTTTGCAAGCTGTCATTTACATAGCAGGGGACCATCACAGCGGTCAATTCTTCCAGCCAAAATCCGCCAACCTACTTGAGAGGAAACTATAGCACCCAGGAGAAACTCAGATGGTCACAAGGATAACATGTAAAGTCTACAGAAACAGCGTGGAATATTGAACCAGGATTACTGGAGCTGTGACGCTGCACTCAATTAGTGTACCGCTGAGTTTTTATCATCTCATGGAGCGTCTTCCTTCAATATGATGGTTTCCATGGAACAGAAGGAAACTCCTGTATCTGACACATACTCTTCCAGTTAAACTGATAGCTGCAATGTAAGTTATATTGCAGTAGCCCTGCCAATGACTCAGGACACCATTGTGATTACATGACCCACAAGTGAAACTGGACTGATGCAGTCAGTGATGTGTCAATGACATGTCAATGCAGCATTGTCTACATCAGAAACTTCATCAGGAGCTCTGGTGTGTGGTTTTTCTAATCAAACTCAAATGTTCACCTCTGTTCCTCTTTCTCGGGATGCTACCTGAGCCTTCTGAGTACCTACAACAGTTTCTTCTGATTCCTGCATCTACACTTTTGTTTTCCCATTCACATCTACCAATATGTTCATGGAAGATGTCAACAGTTCAGAACATCTTAAGCACAGGCTGTCTGTAAAATGACGTGGTTCATATAAATTGGGAAGAAATGTCAATGATAGGACTTGGTTTGTGACTGTCCTGAGCTTTATACATTGGGGCAAATCTCTCATTGATCCCAAATCATTGATCTTCGTCCCTAGTTCCTTCTGCCCACAACCTCTCAATGGGAATCTGTTTGCCAACATCTGATCTGGTCAGGTACATACAGTTCAAAGTTCAATGTAAATTTATTATCAAAGTACACATACATATGTCACCATTTACTATCCTGAGATTTCTTTTGCGAACATTCACAGTAGATCCAAAGTAACACTATAGAATCAGTGTAAAAATGCTCATAACAAGACAGACCAACAACCAATGTGCAAAAGACAACAAACTGCAAATAGAAAAAGTAAAAAACAAACAAAATAATAATTATAAATAAATAAGCAATAACTATTGAGAACATGAAATGAAGAGATCTTGAAAGTCAGTCAATAGATTCTAGGATCAGTTCGAACTGTTCCTGAACCTGGAATAGAACATAGAACATAAAAATAGAGCACAGAACTTAGAACAGTACAACATAGTATGAGCCCCCTCAGCCAAAGAAATTGTACTGTCATTTTGAACTACTCCATGATCAATCTAATTCTTTCCTTGTATATAGAACTTAACCCTCCATTTTTTCATCCATCTTTCTTAAATGTTCCTAATATATCAACCTCTACCAATACCTCTGACAGTGCATTCCAGACGCTTATCAGTCCCTGAAAGAACCTACCTAATATCTTCCCTGAACTTTCCTTCACTCACCTTAAAAGGATACCGTCTGGTATTAACCATTGCCGCCCTACGAAAGAGGTGCTGGCTTTCCATTCTATCTATGCCTCTTATAGAAACCATAGTAACCATAGAAACTACAGCACAGAAACAGGCGTTTTGGCCCTTCTTGGCTGTGCCGAACCATTTTCTGCCTAGTCCCACTGACCTGCACACGGACCATATCCCGTCCATGTATCTGTCCAATTTATTCTTAAATGTTAAAAAAGAACCCACATTTACCACCTCATCTGGCAGCTCATTTCATACTCCCACCACTCTCTGTGTGAAGAAGCCCCCCCTAATGTTCCCTTTAAACTTTTCCCCCCTCACCCTCAACCCATGTCCTCTGTTTTTTTTCTCCCCTTGCCTCAGTGGAAAAAGCCTGCTTGCATTCACTCTATCTATACCCATCATAATTTTATATACCTCTATCAAATCTCCCCTCATTCTTCTACATTCCAGGGAATAAAGTCCTAACCTATTCAACCTTTCTCTGTAACTGAGTTTCTCAAGTCCTGGCAACATCCTTGTAAACCTTCTCTGCACTCTTTCAACCTTATTTATATCCTTCCTGTAATTTGGTGACCAAAACTGAACACAATACTCCAGATTCGGCTCACCAATGCCTTATACAACCTCATCATAACATTCCAGCTCTTATACTCAATACTTTGATTAATAAAGGCCAATGTACCAAAAGCTCTCTTTACGACCCTATCTACCTGTGACGTCACTTTTAGGGAATTTTGTATCTGTATTCCCAGATCCCTCTGTTCTACTGCACTCCTCAGTGCCTTACCATTAACCCTGTATGTTCTACCTTGATTTGTCCTTCCAACGTGCAATACCTCACACTTGTCTGTTTTAAACTCCATCTGCCATTTTTCAGCCCATTTTTCCAGCTGGTCCAAGTCCCTCTGCAGGCTCTGAAAACCTTCCTCACTGTCTACTACACCTCCAATCTTTGTATCATCAGCAAATTTGCTGATCCTATCTACCACATTATCATCCAGATCATTGATATAGATGACAAATAACAATGGACCCAGCACTGATCCCTGTGGCACACCACTAGTCACAGGCCTCCACTCAGATAAGCAATTCTCTACTACCACTCTTTGGCTTCTTCCATTGAGCCAATATCTAATCCAATTTACCACCTCTCCACGTATACCTAGCAACTGAATTTTCCTAACTAACCTCCCATGCGGGACCTTGTCAAAGACCTTACTGAAATCCATGTGGACAATATCCACTGCCTTCCCTTCATCCACTTTCCTGGTAACCTCCTCGAAAAACTCCAATAGATTGGTCAAACATGACCTACCACGCACAAAGCCATGTTGACTCTCCCTAAAAAGTCCCTGTCTATCCAAATGCTTGTAGATTCCGTCTCTTAGTACTCCCTCCAATAACTTACCTACTACCGACGTTAAACTTACTGGCCTATAATTTCCTGGATTACTTTTCGGTCCTTTTTTAAACAATGGAACATCATGAGCCACTCTCTAATCCTTCAGCACCTCACCTGTAGACAGCGACATTTTAAATATTTCTGCCAGGGCCCCCGCAATTTCAACACTAGTCTCCTTCAAGGCCGAGGGAATACCCTGTCAGGTCCCGGGGATTTATCCACTTTAATTTTCCTCAAGACAGCAAGCACCTCCCCCTTTTCAATCTGTACAGTTTCCATGACCTCACTACTTGATTCCCTTAATTCCGTAGACTTCATGCCAGTTTCCTTAGTAAATACAGACGCAAAAAACCTATTTAAGATCTCCCCCATTTCCTTTGGTTCCACACATAGCTGACCACTCTGATCTTCAAGAGGACCAATTTTATCCCTTACAATCCTTTTGCTCTTAATATACCTGTAAAAGCTCTTTGGATTATCCTTCACTTTGACTGCTAAGGCAACCTCATGTCTTCTTTTAGCCCTCCTGATTTCTTTCTTAAGTATTTTCTTGCACTTCTTATACTCCTCAAGCACCTGATTTACTCCCTGTTTCCTATACATTTCATACAACTCCCTCTTCTTCTTTATCAGAGTTGCAATATCCCTTGAGAACCAAGGTTCCTTATTCCTATTCACTTTGCCTTTAATCCTGACAGGAACATACAAACTCTGCACTCTCAAAATTTCTCCTTTGAAGGCTTCCCACCTACCAATCACATCTTTGCCAGAGAACAACCTGTCCCAATCCACGCTTTTTAGATCCTTTCTCATTTCTTCAAATTTGGCCTTCTTCCAGTTAAGAACCTCAACCCTAGGACCAGATCTATCCTTGTCCATGATCAAGTTGAAACTAATGGTGTTATGATCACTGGAACCAAAGTGCTCCCCTACACAGACTTCTGTCACTTGTCCTAACTCGTTTCCTAACAGGAGATCCAATATTGCATCCCCTCTAGTTGGTCCCTCTATATATTGATTTAGAAAACTTTCCTGAACACATTTTACAAACTCTAAACCATCTAGACCCCTAACAGTATGGGAGTCCCAATCAATATATGGAAAATTAAAATCCCCTACCACCACAATTTTATGTTTCCTGCAGTTGCCTGCTATCTCTCTGCAGATTTGCTCTTCCAATTCTCGTTGGCTATTGGGTGGTCTGTAATACAATCCCACAAATGTGGCCATACCTTTCCTGTTTCTCAGCTCCACCCATAAGGACTCAGTAGACAAGCCCTCTAATCTGTCCTGCCACAAGCAATGCTACTCCCCCACCTTTCATTCCTCTGCCTCGATCACATCTGAAACATCGGAACCCTGGAATATTAAGCAGCCAGTCCTGCCCCTCCTGTAGCCAAGTTTCACTAATTGCTATACCGTCATAATTCCACGTGTCAATCCATGCCCTCAACTCATCCGCCTTCTCCGCAATACACCTAGCATTGAAATATATACATCTCAGAAGATTTTTACCACCACTCACAACCTTTCTATTAGCGGATTTGCATGAACTTTTAACATCATTTATTTTCACCCCAGCCACACGGACAGCTCTGGCACTCTGGTTCCCAACCCCCTGCAAATCTAGTTTAAAGCCTACCCAATAGCACTAACAAACCTCCCTGAAAGGATATTGGTCCCCCTGTAGTTCAAGTGTAACCCGTCTCTCTTGTACAGGTCTCTTATCATCTTCATTTCTCATCACTCCAAAAATAAAAATCCGAGCTTGTTCAGTTGTTCCTCATAAGATGTTCTCTCCAATCCAGGCAGCATCCCATGGACTCTATCACAGCACAGGGAATTCACTGCACTCTCAGGGTATCAGACTGACATCATAAAACCAGTCTCTTCAGATAGATGAGGCTCAACAGCTATGGTTAGCAGGCCATGTAGGAGAAGGAAAACTCTGATCTCCTACCTCCGCTGCCTTAAGGCCATACCCATTCATGGGGGAGGCTTTGGGAGTAAACTCCGAAGGAAAATCTGGAACTGGAGTCCCTAAGGCAGTCCTATGTTCAGTTCAATTTTGACTGGCAATTCCTGCCATACCATTGGTGCCAAACTATATCCGTCTCTGCCATTCCTTTGGTTTCAAAAAATACATGGGAAGGGGGACTCTGCTACATGTGTAACAGCTTTCTCTCCATATCATACTATCCTGCATGCGTACTCGCTTGCGTATCACGTAGGCAGCCGGGAAGCAACATCCATGGTTTACGCTGACTAAGGGAGGCCATAGAGCAGCTTTGACAGCCTGTAAAGCCCTTAGCACTCCAGATGCCACTGTCACTGAATGCTTGACATTTGCAAACATTCAACAACATTTGAAAATGGCCAAGAAGTTAAACAGAAAGAAATAAAAGCAAACACTTTCAATATTGACCAAGCAAAGACTTAGCAGCCAGGATTCTCTCACTGCATGCTTGTTTTCCATGGAATTCAAGCTTCACTGAACTCAGTTTCAATAGTGGCTTTCAGTACAAAAGGTCATAGAGTCATAGGAAAATACAGCGCAGAAGCAGGCCCTTCAGCCCATCAAGTCCATGCTGAAACCATTTAAACAGCCTATTCCCATTGATCTGCACCGGGACCATTGTTTTCCATACCCCTACCATCCATGAACCTAACCAAACTTCTCTTAAACATTGAAATCTCACAGTCTTCTGTGTGAAGAAGTTTCCCCTCATATTCCCCTTAAACTTGTCACCTTTCACCCTTAGCCCATGACCTCTGGTTGTCGTCCCACTCAACCAAAGTGGCTAAAGTCTGCTTGCATTTTCCCTGTCTATACCCTCATAATTTTGTAAACCTCTATCAAATCTCCTCTCAATCTTCTATATTCTAAGGAATAAAGTCCTTACTTATTCAATCTTTCCTTATAACTTAGGTCCTCCAGACCTGGCAACGTCCTTATAAACTTTCTCTGTACTCTTCCAATCTTATTTATATCTTTCCTATAGGTAGGTGACCAAAACTGCACACCATGCTCCAAATTTGGCCCCACCAACTCTTACACAACTTCAACATAACATTCCATTTCCTGTATTCAGTACTTTGATTTATTAAGGCCAATGTGCCGAAAGCTTTCTTTATGCCCTTACCTACCCTATCTATCCATTTTCAATGAATTGTGGACATGTGTTCCCAGATCCCTTTGTTCTACCACACTCCTCAGTGCACTAGCATTCACTGTGTAAGACCTACCCTCAGTGGTCCGGCAGTACAACACCTCACATCTGCATTAAATTCCATCTGCTATTTTCAACCCTTTTATCCAGATGATCCTGCTCCCTCTGTAAGCCATGATAGTCTTCCTTACTGTCTACTACAGCCCCATTCTTGGTCTCATCCACAAATTTTCTGATCCAGTGAACCACATTATCATCCAGATCACTGAAACAGATGACAAGAAACAGACTCAGCACCGATCCCTGTGGCTCTCCACTAGTCACAGACCTCCAATGAAGAGGCAATCATCTACTACCACTCCCTGGCTTCTCTCAAAAAGCCAATGCCTAATCCAATTTACTACCTCATCTTGAATGCCGAGTGACTGAACCTTCTTGATCAACCTCCCATGTGGGACCTTGTTCAAATGCCTTGTTAAAGTCCATGTAAGCACATCCTCTGTCTTTTCTTCATCCATTTCCCTGATAACTTCCTCAAAAAACTCTATAAGATTGCTTAGACATGATCTGACATGCATGAAGCCACGTTGACTATACATAATCAGTCCACGTCTATCCAAATTCTTATATATTCCGCCCCTTAGAATATCTCCCAGTAACTTTCAGATTACTGATGTCAAACTCACTGGGCTATAATTTCCTGGTTTAGGTTTAAGGCTTTTCTTAAACAACTGAACAACATTGGCTATCATCTAATCCTCTGGTACCTCTCATGTCGCTAAGGATGACCTAAATATCTCTGCTACAATTTCTGAGCTTGTCTCCCAAAGGGTCTGAGGGAACACCTTGTCAGGCACTGGGGATTTATCCACCTAATTTGCCTCAGGACAGCAAACACCTCCTCCACTGTAATTTGAACAGGGTATATGAAGTTGGTGCCACTTTGCCTCACTTCTATACACTCTGTGTCCATCTCCTGAGTAAATACCGATGAATAAAATTATTAAGGATTTCCCCATATACTATATAACTACATAAATACACATAAAATACTGGAGGATCTCCAGGCCAGGCAGCATCAATGGAAAAAAAGTGCAGTCAACATTTCAGTCTGCATTCCTTCGGCAAGAGCTTGAAACATCAGTTGTGATTTTTTTTCCGTAGATGCTGCCTGGCCTGCTGAGTTCCTCAAGCATTTTGTGTATGTTGCTCAGATTTCCAGCATCTGCAGATTATCTCTTGTTGTAACTCCATAAATAGATAGACTGACAAACCACCAACATGCAAAGGAAGACAACTATACAAATAATAAAAATATTAAACCTGGGAACATGAGTTGTAAAGAAGTCTTGAAAGTGAGCCTGTAGCTTGGAGTATCACTAATTAAGCAGTAATTGAAGCTACCCAAACCAGTTCAGTATCCTGCAATTTGTAGAGTATTAACTTTTCCTGAATCTGGTTGTGTGGAACCTAAGGCTCTTGTATCTCCTGCCCTTTGATAATAAGGAGAAGACGACATGGCCTGGATGGTGGGGTCTATTGTAATAAATACTGCTTTCTTGTTTGTGTGCACCATGTAAATGTACTCAATATTAGGGAGGGCTTTGTTTGTGATGGACTGCTCTTTCCATTCAAGCCATGATGCAACCAGTCAGGATACTCTCCACTGTGCATCTATAGAAGTCTGTCAAAGATTGTGGTGACATGCCAAAACTACACAACCTTCTCAGAAAGTAGAGGGAATACTGTGATGACACTTATGTGCTGGTTCCATCACCAGCACTTATGTGCTGGTTCCAGCTGGTTTCATGATATGCTAATGCCAAGTAACTGCCCCTACTTATCATCTAACAGAAAATGCATAACAATGCATAGAAATGTGTACACATGTAAATATCTTGTAGCTGTCAGTTTAAGCCAGGCAAATTTAAATTCTGTGCAGGCCTTTAAAGCTGGGCCTCAGTGATTTAGGAGTTTTGTCTCCTTTTGTGGCACTGGACAGTTTCATTCCTGTCAGGGAATCTCTGTATTAGACAATAAGTGAGTCATCTGATTAACCCTCAGGTGGATAATAAACTAACCAGTGATTGGAATGAACTAAAAACAGGAGAGGTGGCCTGTTGAACAGGCCAATATTTAAATGTTAACCAACACCATTAAAACAGCACCTCGAGTTGCTCATTTCAATGGTTGAAGCCTAGCTCTGTTTACTCAAGGTCGATCCAGCATTGAGTATACTCAAGGAATTACTCTAAGTTTACAAGACATTGGGGAGGCTGCACCTGGAATACTATGTATAATTGTAGTTACCTGTTGTAGGAAATATGTCATGAAGCTGGAAAGTGTACAAGAAGATTTATGTAAATGTAGCCAAGGTTGAGGGTTTGAATTACAAGGTAGGTTGAGCAGATAAAGGCTTGATTCCATGAAATGTAGTAGACTGAAAAATGACTTTACAGAGGTGTTTCAAATAGTGAAGAGCATTCGTAGGGTGAATAGACATATAAAAAAGGGGATTCACAATATAGAGGGCATAGGTTTAAGGTGAGGGGGGAATGATTTCAAAGAGAACTGAGGTACAACTTTGTCAACAGAGGATGGTGTATATGGAACAGACTGGCAGAAATAGTAATTGAAGCAAGTGTAAGAGCCATGTACCTATTTTTATCTGTGTTGTATTTTGTGTTGCGTATTTATTATGTTTATTATGGTAGTTAGTCTCATGGGTGGGGGCATGGTAAAGACAATGAGATTTAGTTACGCATTCATGCTTTTGCCTTTAGTTCATTTAGAGCTAAGGAGTAAGCCAGGGTGATGTCTTTTTTGTTGATCATTTAAAACTACTTAGTTACATTTAGAATAGCTTAACTACACTTAGTTACGTTGAAGAAAACTTAAGTACATTTAATACGCTAAAACAGTTTATTTTGTTATACCGCTAGTTTTAGTTTCATTAGTTTTATTGCTTCAAGGTTGTTTGCTTTGCAAGTTTCTTAATAAAGGATCGAATATATTCTTTGACTTTGGAGCATTGTTGTTATTGAATTGGATGGAGGATGTGTCATAAAGTATTAACACCCTGTATTTAGCCACTAGGTGTTGGTTTGTTCAAGTAGCTGCTCCAGCAAGTATAATAACTACATTTAAAGGGCATTTAGACAGATACAGGAACGGTAAGCATAGGCAAATGGGGCAAACATGGGCAGATGGAACTCACACAGACTGGCATCTTGGTTGGCATAGTTATGTTAGGCTAAAGAGTTTATTTCTGTTCTGTGCTGTATTATTCTATAACTCTATTTCATTGACTGATTAGTGCATGGGGAGAACACTAATGATAAGAAAGGCAGCACATAAAACCAAGTTATTTCTTTTTACGTTCTAAAATCAAACCCCAGGCAAAGCCTTTTGAAATTGATAGAATTATCTTGAAAGAGAATAAAAATAAGACTGCAAATTCTGATATTCTTTTACAACCTCATCATTTCTCAAGGAGCTTTGAACTTTGAGAAGATACTTTTATTGTTTATAATATTGAAAATATAAATAACTGCAAAATACTCATTTTACTTACATCAATGAATTCCTAACATAAAAGGAATATTTTCATACAATATAATGAAGATAAATATTAATAAACTCTTCTTAGGCTTCCAGCTGGGTACAGGTATCAATTATAACTGAAGTTTTGATGACAAACTCCACCATCTCCATCAGGGATGATTCTTGGGCATGTCTAGTTTGGTAGGGTGTCACCGAAATTTGGGTTATGATCAATACCTGTACTCGGCTGGAAGCCCGAGAAGAGTTTATTTGTCATGTATGCCAGGAAACATTAAGTCCGTTTTCAAAATAAATATATATTCAAAAAGTGGCAACACTGGTAATTTTACAGGCCAACTTTTTCAAGTTTTGATTCAATTTCACAAATCAACTACTTTTCATCAGAGGAAATGGGATATTTTCAAGATAATCTTTGGAGTATTACTAATGGAAAGTCTCCACTCCTTCACAATGCAGCAATGACAAATCTATTGAGTCTGAAGAATAAATTATTTAGAACGTGCCATGATAGCAGTACAATAACTGGGCTGTGACTGACTCTCATAATGGAAAAAACAATCTGACAAGGAGCAGAGCGGAAGCAATCAATAAGCTCATTTGCATTTTTTTTGTTTTAAATGCCCTTGGAGTGTGCATTTCCTGAATGTTTATAACAGATAGTTATCTAGTTACAAAGGGAATTTCAAACATCTCACAGAGCAAGATATCATGCCAAGTAGAAAACCTGCCAAGAAGCTCAATTGTCAATAGGTGATTACAGACTTCTGTGCCAACGAGTGCCAATCACAGATGGTATATCATTTAAGAATAGAAGAGCAATGGGATTTTAGAGAATTAAAACATAGATGACAAGATTCATAAAGAAGGCTACAAGAAACAAAATATGATGTTACAAATGGTATTGGTCTTGTACTTCTGAAGTGCTCAATTGATGAACTGGAGTATATTTGAGAAAACTTCTCCTTGGACTCTAAAGAAACAATTGACCTTAATAAATATATAGTGAAATAAAAACAAAGAATGTTGGAAATACTCAGAAATTCAGGGAGCAAATGAGGAGGAAGAACCAAAGCTATGGTTTCAGATCAATCATTATAATATATAAAATTATTGTTTCTAGTTTGCTGTGACTTCACTAAACAGGTAGTGGTACTGTGACAATTAAGCCCTGAGCACTAGAAGATTAGGATCAATCGGGCATCCATTTCATAACATTGTAAGACTAACAGCCCAATTATATTTAAATAACCAATTGATTAATTCATCAGCAATCACTCGTAGTTGAGTATGATTCTTCTCCTGGTGGTCGACCTGATCACTTGTGGGAATTGTGATGACTGAAGAGGCTGGACTGTGATCCACAAGTCCTATTGCAGTGTTGGTAGGTGTACGTCATTGAAATGGTGGTGGATGTAGGGATGTAGCTGGTTGGGCCTTTCCTAGTGTCTCCTTACATTGAAGCTACTTAGTCTCAGCGGCGTGGTGGAGGTATTCTTTGAGCTGTGCAGTCCCCGTCGTAGACAGACCTTCTCTTGCTTTTCTTATCCTGTGCTAATTTCTCCCATCCATTCAGGTTGATGTGGCACCTTCTCGGGCATATTCATATTGTCCTTGAACCACTTTTTCTGCCCTCCAAGAGTGCACTTTGCACCCTTGAGTTGGCCGAACTGGAGTTGTTTAGGGAGGTGAGAGTCAGGCATACGGATGATGTGGCCAACCCATCGCAATTGGTGTTGAATGACAATTGTGGCTATGGAGATAATACTGGAGTTAGTACGCCAGTTCTTCCAGCTAACTATCAGAATCTTTTGGAGGCATCTTTGATGGTAAGCTTCTAGGGATTTTATGTACCTGCTGTATGTTATCGGTTATTCCGTTCCATATAGCGAAGAAGGGGAGGGTCTATATCTTTATAGACCAGATGCTTCATGTTGATTTTGATATCCCAATCTTCAAAAACCCTCTTTCTCAGCCTGGCAAAAGCTCCACTTGCACAGCCTATTCTGTGATTTATTTCAAAGTCAATGTTGGCTCCTGAGGAAGAAACGCTGCCAAGATATGGGAAATGATCAGTGTTTTCCAGAGGGATGTTGTCAACTTGGATGGTTAGAGGTTTAGGACCTTGATCTGGAGCAGGTTGGTGCAAAAGCATCCATTATTGAGATGCTCCTCAGATCCTCCTCATAGTGAGCTACGATGGTGATGCCATCTGCATATTGGAGCTCCATGATGGAATTAGTTAACACATTGCTCTTTTCCTTAAACATGCTAAGGTTAAAGAGACACCGCCCCCCATTTGTGTTATAGAAAATCTGGACTCCTTGTGTGAGGGCTTGGCTTGGGTGAAGAATGGTCGCAATCAAAAGACAGCAAGCAGAATTGGGGCAATGATGCACCTGGTTTGATCTCGGTCTCAACCTTAAAAGACGCTGTTTCAGAGCTGCCGTTGCTGATGACTGTTTCACTCATATCTTTATATAAGAACTGGAGGATATTCAGGTATTTCTCTGGACACCCGATTTTGGACAGTCACTGCCAAAGGGCAGGACGATTTACAGAGTAAAATGCTTTTGTAAGGTCTATGAAGGCCATATAAAGTGGGATATTTTGTTTCTCCTGCAATTGACATGCTGTAAAAGTCGTGTCAGATGTTCCTTTGGCTAGACAGAAGCCACACTGAAACTCAAACAGGAGACCTTCTGCCAGAGGTGAAAGCCAGTCAAATAAAATTTGAGTGTGTACCTTTCCTGTTGTAGAGAGGAGGGAGATGCCTCTATAATTTCTGCAGTCAGCTTTGTCACACTTTTTGAAGAGTGTGACAATTAGAGCGTCCCTGAGTTCAACTGGAATCTTCTCCTGGTCCCAGATCTTGAGAAGCAGATCATGCATATAAATTTAAAAGTTCTGTACCACCTTCCTTGAGGATTTCTGCTGGAACTTCATCAGGTCCAGTGACTATGTTGTTCCTCAATTTCTGCAAGCATCCACACCTCTCTGATACTAGGAAACTTACTCATGTCCTCCTTCATGGGTCATTGTGGGAGCTGGTTGATGACTTCAATGTCAATAGTGGGGTTATGATTAAGTAGCTCCTGAAAGTGTTCCTTCCATCAAGAATTGATGGCATCATTGTCCTTAGCTGCCTTTGTTCATCTTTGAAGTAAAGGGGGTTTCGACCATGATGTTTTGGGCCATACACTGGCTTAGAGCCAACAAAGAAACCCCTGATATCACCAGAGTCAGCCAGCTGCTGTATTTCTAGAGGCCTCTCAGTCTACCGCTGATACTTTATTTCCTTTACTCTATGCTGGACTACATCTTTAGCTTTGGACTGAGCTTCTCTTTTTGCCTTGCAGTTGATGTCCTTCTGCCAGGAACAGAAAGCTTTCCCTTTATTGTTGATTAACTCTTCTACTTCATTGTCATTTTCATCAAACTAATCTATTGGATTAATGAAAAGTAACAGGCATGTTGCTCCCTGTCCTTGCTGATATTTTGAGAAAACGGTAGTTTGGAAGTGCAGTTTGGCTTGGTCTGTCTTTGCATTTTAATCCCCAACTGATCCAACCCCACTCTTTCATCTGAGGGGAATGGCTAATGTAAAATTTCACCAAATGTCTTCGAAGAATTGACAGGAAGTGGTAAATAACACAGTCAGTGGACTATGTTAAGAAAACACCAGTTATTGTTCTGTTGGAAACTTCTGCCTCCTCATATCAAATATCAGTTGAAAAGATGACATATTGTGGTTGAGGGATTTTGAAATAAAATGGAACATCTGAAAATACTCAATGAATCAAGCACAGCCTGAAGAAAGAAAGGGGGAAAAACCCCAGTCACTGTTCTCTCAAAAGGTTTTAAGCAGGGTTGGAAGTGGTAAAAGTGGGGAAGCAAAAACTTGTGATTTGATGGAAGGAGGTTAATGTGTTATTAAATGATAAGGGATGATAGACAATCCTCCAGATTCACTCACTCTTTATTTCTGATAAGCCCAAAATATGAGCATGGGTTTTCTCTCTCAATAAGTACAAAGTTGGGTGATAGGTGGTGGGTCTTCTCACACCATTTTAGCAGTATCCAGATCAGCACCTGACCACTTCAATTGCTAAGTGGTAATAGTTATGGACCAGGGGTTTCCAACCTTTTTTATGCCATGGACCAATACCATCAAACAAGGGGTATGTATACAGCAGATTGGGAACCCCTGTTATGGACCAAATGCTAGAAAATGTGAATGATGTAGATGGTCATGTATTAGGTGAGCCAATGGGCCTGTTTCTGGGTTGTATGATTCTACAACTCCATTTTATTTGACTTACTAGTTCTAGCATTCTCCACATTTCATTATCTTTCATTACTAGTTCCATTATGATTTCCTTTTGCCTAACGTTATTTTATCTTTCTGCAACCTAGTCAACTTGTTCCCCCCATTTTATTTACTTAATTGTTCTTCCCATTCAACTGCAAAATCTATTCTGGCAGGTTCTGTGCATATCCTACAGTGGGAAAAGCCCATACACACAATGGGGATATCCTAACATGCAGCAGAAACTGCACTACAGTGGACAAGACAGCTCTGCAATGTGTAGTTAAAACTGCCCAACACATCAACAGCACCAGTCTACCCATCAAGAGCATATGTACAGAAAGGTGCCAGAAAAGGCCAGCAATATCATGAAGGATCTCACCTACCCTGCTCAGAGGTTAGGCGTGGCCAAGTGCTTAAGGCGTTCGTCTAGTGATCTGAAGGTCGCTAGTTTGAGCCTCAGCTGTGGCAGCATGTTTGTGTCCTTGAGCAAGGCACTTAATCACACATTGCTCTAGTGTCTGTGCGAGGAGTGGTGCCCCACACAGACTTCCAATCTGTGCCTTGTAAGGCATGAAAATACCTGACGCAGACCTCTCATGGTCTGAATCCATGTTCCCTCCTCCCCCCTACTCCTCCCTCCCCTGCTCATAGGCTGTTTATCCCACTCTCATCAGGGAAGAAGCTACACAGCATCCATGACAGGATCTCTAGACTTAAAAGGATTTGCTTCCTCCAAACCATCTGGCTGATCAACATCTTCACCCATTATTGCCCTTTACTGGTATTACATACACATCACCTGGCATTACTTTATATACATACAGTCTGTCAATGTATATAACAGTTGTTTTATAGGATTGCTTTTATATTTATAATAGTTTTTGTATTTCTTTGTGCTCTTTTTGCTTATTGTGATTCTTTTATGCTGCATCAGATGCAGAATAGCAATCATTTCATTACACTCCTGTACTGAAGAATGACAATAAACAATCATGAATCTTGAATATTTGCTGAGAGAGCAAGGTGTAAATCCAACTCAAAATATCTTGAAATGATTCTGACACTAAACAGCTCCTTTCAGCTTAAAACTAGATCAATTAGCACATTTATACTGTTTATTTTACAGACCTGTTTATTCTCCCATGGGGAACAAAGAAAGTCATATCGTCATGTGCAACTGAACTAGTATTGAACATCACAAAACCAACATTTCAAATGAGCTGCCAGAGGAGGTAATGGAGGCAGATACAATACAAGATATGTGTCTTTCAGAAGAATGAGCGGTGACCTCGTTGAAACTTATTGAATGTTGAAAGGCCTCGATGGACTGGATGTGGAGAGGATGTTTCCCATGGTGGGGAGGTCTAAGGCCAGAAGACACAGTATTAGAATAGAGGGGCTTCCTTTCAGAATGGAGCCGAGGAGGAATTTCTTTAGTCACCAGATGGTGAATCTGTGGAATTAATTACCATAAGCAGCTGTTGGCGCCAAGTCATTGGTTATATTTAAGGAGGAGGTTGACAGATTCTTCATTTGTCAGGGCATGCAAGGATACAGGGAGAAGGCAGGAGATTGGGGCTGAGAAAGATAATGGATCAGCCATGATGAAATGGTGGAGCTTACTTGATGGGGCAAATGGCCTAATTCTGTTGCTATGTCTTATGGTCTTATGGACAAGTACTTAGATCAGAAAGGCAAAGAGAAACATGGACCCAATGTAGGCAACTATAATTAGCATAGATGAGGATCATGGTGAACGTTGTCAAGGTGTACCCAGTGGACTGTTCACATGCTGTGTATTTGGATGACTCTAAAATGGCTGGGTCAGTATCACACTAGGACAATCATGTCTCAGCTGATATCAGGTATAGTACAGCATGTCTGGGACCCACTTTCTGAATTGCCTGGCACTCACTCAATGATTGAGCTGATGAGTTCCTGGGATCACTCACACTAACTCTCATGACTTCATTCCATTTGACCCATGGTCAGATCTGTCACTTCATCTGAGAGACAGCTATGAAAGACTGACAGACTGGGAAGGTTAGTCGGGGTGGTGAAGAAGGTGGGGGATAAAGGTGTGAAGGAGATGGTGAGAATGATAGCAGTTAATTGTGGGATCATTGGGTGGGGAATAATAGCAAGGCAGGAGGCCAGCTATGATGTTTAAACTATCCAAGGAACAGAAAGTCCCCAGAAGTGACGCACAAACTTCCCACCATAATCCCAAAAAAAAGCATTTTAACAAAACAATAAACAATTCTGGTCATTAGAAATGCAGGGGTGGGCTGTCGACCATAACCCTCCCCTCCACCCCCCCAAGAGCATCACATTGCCCCCACCTGAGGGCAACCGGCAACCCCAGAGTCCATAGCAGAGTCTGAAAAGTCCTGCTGGTGGGTGTTGACGGTGCTGCCTGTTTGTGAGGCAAGGCATCATTTCCTTCTTTCAGCCTCGCTGGGTTAGTGGTGGCCAAGGGCTCCCTTCCGCTGCTCAGGCAACCACACCTGATATACCACATCAGAGATGTGGTTGAGCATATCTCCCGGCCCCTTCCGGTGGCTTCCAAGTCTGAGGGATAGTCCATTCTTCCAGGAGGGGCAGTAGACCCATACTGGGGCCCCCCATCATGTAATGCTGCACTGGCAGCCTGGCCCTTCTGGGACACACAAGCATCATAGCAGTGTACAAACAACTCCATATCCTGCCTGTATCCAGGCTAGTAGAAGCATTCACACAGCCTGCCCAGCATCTTTACTACTCCAAAATGGCCGGCCCCCACCAGCTTGTGCACCAACCACAGCACCGTGGCGTGGAGTCCCGGGAGACCACCAGCTGCAGGAGATGTCTCTCACCATCGGACAACTGCCACAGCCAAAAGAGCAACCCGTCGCACACATCGTGTGTGTGTGTGTGTGTGTGTGTGTGGTGCGGGATAAACCCGGGCCAATGACCTGCCGGTAGCAAAGGTTATTATGTGGCTGGTGACGGGGTTGGTGTGGCGCTGGTACAACCTGTTTCATGGGCTCCTCCTAGTTAGTTTCCTCCTCACCCTTGGTGACATGAGCCCGGCCTTGCTGCATGCAGGGCAACAATGGTACAATTTGGGGGGAGAAAATTGCTTCTGCCCTCATCTAGCGATGACGGCAACGTCAGGCAAACATGCTGCCGAGAGCGCTCCATCTCAGCGCCTTTATAAAGGCGTGGAGGGAAATCTCTTCCTGGGCCATGGGAGGGAACTCGGGGTAGCCACGCCGAGCACAGTGGCGGAGATCTGCTTCAAGAGCCCCCAAGTTTTTTCCCCCATACTGCACCGTCTGCTGCACAGCTCTTCCCTCATTGCTTCCTCTGCCCGAAATGCTGCTCCAGTGCCACTACGAGGGCCCTGCAGTCACGCTGCTCTGCCGGCATTAGGTCAAGGAGAGCCCGCAGGGCATCTCCCTCCAGAGCCAGGGCAAGATGCACCACTGTCTCAGTGGGGCTCCACGCGTTGTGCCATGCAGCAAGTTTGACTTGCACCAGATAAGGCTCCAGGCGGCTGGTACCGTTGTATCCAAGGAGCTTCAGGGTGGACCTCGAGGTGCAAATCGTTGAGGCCCTTTGATCTTCCTGTTGCTCCTGCGGCATCTGCCATGGTGCCCATCCTCCCATGGCTACAGCAACTTGGGTTCTCCAGTGCAGGTCACTATGGAGGCTAGTGATGTGCTCCGCTCTGTCCCACGGGTTGGGGAGCCTGGGAAGGCACAATGTTCAGTTCCCACGCCCTCTCTCAGGGTCTCGTTTTCGTGAATCCTGCCCGTGGGTGTGGGGGAGGAATGCTGCTCGGTCCCTCGTTTTATTCCCCAAGTTTCAAGGCACTCTATCACTCTACCATGCCCCCCAGAGAATCACAATACAGTATATTAAATAGTTAAATTAAATAGGCAGTGCAAAAAATTTACCGATCACCATGATTTCTAGAGGCCGCTGAACAAGTGCAGCCCTGGAAAAAAACATAATCTGTTCCTTTTTCTTGTTATTGGAATTGGCTTAATATCACATGTACAATGATAGAGTGGACCACTTTGTGCTTTGTGCAACCCAGACAGATCACACCATGTACATTAATGTAGTGAGAAGTGGGAAACAGACACAAAATATGGTGTTACAGACACAGAAAGTACAGAGCAGCAGACAAATGAAGGGCAAGCGCCATGGAGAGGTTATTCAACTTTTAGCATTTAAGGAGTCTGTTCAAAAGTCTGATAGAACAGGATAGGATCCATGAGCCCGATGGTATGGTTTGTCATGCTAATATATCCTCTGCCCAATGGGAGCGGAGAGAAGAGAGAATGACTGGGGTGGTAAGGTGTCCATGATTATGCTTGCTGGTTACCGAAGGCAGCAGGAAGTGAGACAGAAAATAAATGAGGTCATATTATCCTCTCACTGTTTCTCGCCTCATGATTTTGTGCCGCCAGACTGCAGATCCCTTACCTAAGAATTGCTATCCAGTCATCTATCAGAACCATCTAAAGCCAACAGCACCGAATGGATACCGCCTCCTATCTGCCTAAAAGAGCTGAAAACAAACGAATTCAGAAGGATTTCACTTGGGAAACAGAAGGTGATGTGTTAAAGTAATTATTTTGTTAATGCTAATCGTCTAATGTTGAAGTGACAAGCAAGCTGGGATAAATGGTGATAATCAGCTGTCTTTATCAGTGGTGACCCAAAGGATTGGAAGTTCTAGCCTTTGAGTAAATGTGTAAGATGCACACTTCATATATACACCATACATACTAAACTTCATTATGTGTGAAAAGTGACTACTATAGTAAGTGAATCATTGCTGGATACACAGTTTATGCCTAAAAAGCACAGAAATTCAATCGAAGTTCACTGGCAAATAAAGCAAACCAGTTTCTAAGTAATATTATCAAGCAAATTATGTTGGCAGTGTATGAGTGGATAAGATTTTAAGCTGCAGAAAGCAATTAAAACTTAGACCTGGGGGAAGGAAGTTAGGACAAATGGAATTCTATTCTATAGGTTTTGGCTTGTACAAAAGACAAAAAATTTTCAAGTAAAAGCTACCAGAAGCTTTCCTTTAACAATTATGAAATTTATATTAAGTCTCAGAGCACAGAAGGTCATTTAGCCCACTGTGTACAAGCCAAATCATGACTGGTGGTTGCCATCTATCCTCATGCATGAGATGGTCCTTGGCTGTAGTCTCATTCCAGAGTTTTCAGCACATAATTCTAGATTGGTTGGCTAGTGCAGTGCCAAAATAATATTGTCAGAGTTGCTAGCTATTGGATAAGATGCTGAGCCCTCATCTACTCAAGGTTTGAAGGTGCTATAGTACTATTTCAAATTTATCCTCCATGCTATGACCAACATTATCCTGTAACCCACATTTCCAAAGCAGTTTGGTACTAAATTAATCTTGTCCAATGATCCCAGAGTGACTATTCCAAAGTAGCCCAGTGGCTGTAAAACACACTGGAACATTCAAAAAGGGATATGATTGGTACTATATAAATGCATGTCTGCCTAATTAATTTTGCTTCCTGCTCTTTTCCACTGCCTTATACCCTGCAAATAATTCCTCTTTAAATTGAATTTAATTGAATTGACATTATTTCTTGCATCCATCACATGTATGAGGAGTGAAAGTCTTGACGTTATGTCTGTGTCCAAATGTGTAATGTGCAATCATAGTAACTTATAAATAGAACAGTCAATGTAACATAGAAATACACTCAAATCAGCGTGAGTTAATCAGTCTGATGGCCTGATGGAAGAAGCTATCCCAGAGCCTGTTGGTCCTGGCTTTTATGCTTCAGTACTGTTTCCCGGATGGTAGCAGCTGGAATAGATTATGGTTGAGGTGACTTGAGTCCTCAAAGATCGTTTGGGCCCTTTTTTCACATCTGTCTTCATAAACGTCCTGAATCATGGGAAATTCACAACTACAGACGCGCTGGGCTGTCCGCACCACTCTGTAGTATCCTGCGATTAAAGGAGGTACGGTTCGCATTCCAGGCAGTGATGCAACCAGTCAGGATGCTCTCAACTGTGCCCCTGTAGAAAGTTCTTAGGATTTGGGGGCCCATACCAAACTTCCTCAACTGTCTGAGGTGAAAGAGGTGAAAATGTATCTATCTCCATTTTATAATTGCAGATTAGAAGTTGCTTAAGAGTTATTATTTTAAAACCACTATGTAAGATTCATCTGCCAGATTCCATACAGCAGCTTCCTGATTACTGCAGCTTGTCATGTAAAAGAGAATTCTTCATCTCTTCACTATCTCTATCCACCTAAACTATACTTCACACATACATTGAGTAGATAACCAAAGACTTTTTCTCCCCCAGTGCAGTAATGGCTAATACATGGGGGCATAACTTAAGGTGATTGGAGGAAAGTATAGGGAGATATCCGAGGTGAGTGCATGGAGCAACCTGCCAGGAGCTGAAGTACATTAAGGCATTTAGGAAACTCTTAGATAGTCAAATGGATAGAAGAGTACAGCACAGGAACAGGCTATTTTTCCCACAAGGTTATTTCAAACCAGCTAAAAAGCGAATCAAAAACACCCAAGCACTGATCCCTCGTTACTACACCAAGTCCCTATTCCTCCATCTTCCTTACATCCACGTGCTCATCCAAATGCCTCTTAAAAGCCTCCAATGTAATTGCCTTTACCACCTTACAAAGCAGCACATTCCAGACATCCACAACTCTGAGCAAAAACTTTATCCCTCACATCCCCCTCGAACCTACAGCCTCTCATCTTCAATGTATGCCCTCTGGTACAAGACATTTCAACCCCAGGAAACAAATGCTCTCCATCCACTCTATCTATATCTCTCATACTCTTGTAAACATCTTATCAAGTCTTCCCTTAGCCTCCGACACTGCAGAGAAAGCAACCCAAATTTATCCAGCCTCTCGTGGTAACACATGCCTCTAAACCAGGCAGCATCATGGTAAACTTCTTCTCTACCCTCTCCAAAGACTTAACATCCTTCCTATACCGAGGTGACCAGAACTCTATTCAACTCCAGGTGTGGCCTAAAGAGTTTTATAAAGTTGCAACATAACCTCCTGACTTTTGAACACAAGATGACAGCAAAATGAACAGCTGTACAGGAGTGAAGGGTTAGATTGATCTGAGTGCAAGTTAAAAGGCTGGCATGACATTATGGTTGAAGGGCTTGTACTGTGCTGTAATATTCTATGTGTGGCCTTTGACAAGGTGCCACACATGAGTCTACTTAACAAGATAAGAGCCCATGGATTTACCGGAAAGTTACATACGTGATAGAGCGTTGGCTGATTGGCAGGAAACAGAGTGGGAATAAAGGGATCCTATTCTGGTTGGCTGCCGGTTACCAGTGGTGTTCCACAGAGGTCCATGTTGGGGCCGCTTTTTACATTGTACATCGACGATTTGGATTATGGAATAGATGGCTTTGTGACTAAGTTTGTTGATGATACGAAGATAGGTGGAGGGGCCGGTCGTGCTGAGGAAACAGTCTGCAGAGAGACTTGAACAGATTGGAAGAATGGGCAAAGTAGTGGCAAATGAAATACAATGTTGGAAAGTGTATGGTTATGCACTTTGGCAGAAAAAATAAATGGGCAGACCATTATTTAAATGGGGAAAGATTTCAAAGTTCTGAGATGCAACGGGACTTGGGAGTCCTCGTACAGGATACCCTTAAGGTTAACCTCCAGATTGAGTCAGTGGTGACGGCGGCGAATGCAACGTTGGCATTCATTTCTAGAGGAATAGGGTATAGGAGCAGGGATGTGATGTTGAGGCTCTATAAGGCACTGGTGAGACCTCACTTGGAGTACTGTGGGCAGTTTTGGACTCCTTATTTAAGAAAGGATGTGCTGACATTGGAGAGGGCACAGAGAAAATTCACTAGAATGATTCTGGGAATGAGAGGGTTAACATATGAGGAACGTTTGTCCGCTCTTCGACTGTACTCCTTGGAGTTTGAAAGAACAAGGGGGGACCTCAGAAACATTTCAAATGTTGAAAGGCATGGACAGAGTGAATGTGGCAAAGTTGTTTCCCATGGTGGGGGAGTCTAGTACGAGAGGGCATGACTTAAGGATTGAAGGGTGCCCATTCAGAACAGAAATGCTAAGAGATGTTTTTAGCCAGAGGGTGGTGAATCTATGGAATTTGTTGCCACGGGCAGCAGTGGAGGCCAAGTCATTGGGTGTACTTAAGGCAGAGATTGATAGGTATCTGAATAGCCAGGGCATCAAAGGTTATGGTGAGAAGGCAGGGGAGTGGGACTAAATGGGAGAATGGATCAGCTCATGATAAAATGGCAGAGCAGACTCGATGGACCAAATGGCCGACTTCTGCTCCTTTGTCTTATGGTCCTAGGTTTTATTCTTTTATCTATGTAATGGGCAGGGTTTATCAGACCCAAGTGATTTAGAGTTGTTAAGATGTGGCAATAAGTGTACAAGCACAATAAAGTAACTTAAGCCTAATTTATTATCATAAAACAAAGAAAACTAAATCACACAAAATACTATGTAGTAAGTTACAAAGATTTCAGGACTTACATTTCTTCGTCACTACTTGATTGTCACTTGTCGAGGGAACTCCAAATTCTGACTGGCTTGTGAAATCACCCTGGTTCCTAGGCACTGATCACGATTCCCTGGTATAGGTGAAGTCCAAAGGGCTGAGACAGACCTACCACAATAAATATGAATTCCACAAGTGTAGAGAGACACACACAGACAAACTCTTTAATCTTTTGTTCTCATGCCATAAACTCTGCCTAGTTTCTTTCATTCAAACAACACTTAAGTTCATTAACAGTGTTCAGCACGCCCTTATAATTCAAATAGACACTTTAATCGAATTGAATTGACTTTATTTCTTACATCCTTCATATACCCAAGGAGTAAAAATCTTTACTTTTTGTCTCCATCTAAATGTGCAATTTGCAATTTCTAGTAATTTATAATAAATAGTATGTACAACAGGATAGTCAATTAACATAGAAATACAATTGTATCATCATGAATTTATCAGTCTGATGGCCTGGTGGAAGAAGCTGTCCTGTTGGTCCTGGCTTTTATGCTGTGGTACCATTTCCCGGATGGTAGCAGCTGGAACAGTTTGTGGTTGGGGTGACTCGGGTCCCCAATGATCCTTTGGGCCCTTTTTACATACCTGTCCTTGTAAATGTCCTGAATAGTGGGAAGTTCACATCTACAGATGAACTGGGCTGTCCGCACCACTCTCTGCAGAGTCCTGCGATTGAGGGAAGTACAGTTCCCATACCAGGTGGTGATGCAGCCAGCCAGAATGCTCTCAATTGTGCCCCTGTAGAAAGTTCTTAGGATCTGGGGGCCCATACCAAACTTCAACCATTTGAGGTGAAAGGGATGCTGTTATACCTTTTTCACTACACAGCCAGTATGTACAGGACATGTGAGATCCTTGGTGATGTGTATGCCAAGGAATTTAAAGCTGTTCACCCTCTCAATCCCAGATCCATTGATGTCAATAGGGATTAGCCGGTCTCCATTCCTCCTGTAGTCCACAACCAGCTCTTTTCCACAATCCACATTTGTCTACAATCATCACTCCTTATCCATTAGTCCATCACTATTTTGCACTTACCATTCCCTTAGTTACAAAAGAGCATTTATATTACATATAAGCAGTAAGCTGAAATCCAAAAAATACACCAAGCCAATTTGACAGACACTATGAAAGAATCCATCAACTTAATTCTCAAAGTGATCAACAGACATTTGGTCATTAATAGGCATCCTCAACTCTGTTCAAAATGGCCTACCCCTTATTCTTAAACTGTGGCATCTGGTTCTGGACTCACCCATCAGCCAGAACATGCTTCCTGCCTCCAGCGTGTCCAATCCCTTAATAATCTTATATGTTTCAATAAGATCCCCTCTCAGCCTTCTAAATTCCAGAGTATACAAGCCCAGTCACTCCAATCCTTCGACATATGACAGTCCTGCCATCCCGGGAATTAACCTTGTGAACCTACGCTGCACTCCCTCAATAGCAAGAATGTCCTTCCTCAAATTTGGAGGCCAAAACTGCACATGGTACTCCAGGTGTGGTCTCACCACGGCCCTGTACAGCTGCAGAAGGACCTCTTTGCTCTTATACTCAATTCCTCTTGTTATGAAGGCCAGCATGCCATTAGCTTTCTTCACAGCCTGCTGTACTTGCATGTTTGCTTTCAGTGACTGATGTACAAGAACACCTAGATCTCATTGTACTTCCCCCTTTCCTAACTTGACTCCATTTAGATAATAATCTGCCTTCCTGTTCTTACCACCAAAGTGGATAACCTCACATTTATCCACATTAAACTGCATCTGCTATGCATCTGCCCACTCACCCAGCCTGTCCAAGTCACCCTGCATTCTCATAACATCTTCCTCACATTTCACACTGCCACCCAGCTTTGTGTCATTGGCAAATTTGCTAATGTTACTTTTAATTCCCTCATCTAAATCATTAATATATATTGTAAATAGCTGTGGTCCCAGCACTGAACTCTGCGGTACCCCACTCGTCTCCCCCAATGTACTAACAGTGTTTATCTGATACAGACATGTTACATGCTGCGAGCTCCCACAAAGAGTTAAATTGTCATTTTGAACTGTTCATACATTCAACCAGTATTTTACAAAATTTAGTACAACATACTTGTAGATTCAAACATGTGTTTATGGTTTCTTATTCTTTCGATTGGAAGTGTCAGAGATTTGAATATCTGTTAAGTCTTAATTTAGCAATCTCTCTTCCATGGAATGCAATGGAACCTTCTTCACCTCTGCCATCCGATTCCTAGATAGACATGAACCCTTGGAGATTACCTCACTTTTTTAATATACAGTATTTCTGTTTTTTTGCATGTTTTTTAACCCTTACATACTGTTCAAGTCAAATTTGACCCATATCTATTGAAATGGATTTTAGATCTCTAACATTAATTAAGGATTAATCACTCATTTATTAATGCCAGATGGGCTATTTATAGGTTCTAAATAGACCTGTGGTTCAAAATTTGGTATAGACACTTGTTATGAGGATATTCTTGGGCTGGGTCAAAATCGACCCGGACCATACTGTGAAGGTATAGAATATGAACAGGTTGCCTGGGTTAAATCTATTCAATATATGTATACTGTAATTGATTTAATTACATACATATTTTTTTTCCTCTTCCATATTGCATTATTGCATTTTCTCTTCCGTATTGCATTGAACTGCTGCCACAAAGGTAACAAATTTCATGTCACATGCCGGTGATAATAACCCTGATTCTGATTTTAAGTCTTTTAATGAAGAGCTGGCTGGAAGTTTTTATTTTATTTCATTGTCTGATGGTCTTACTGCCAAATGGACCATGACTCTTAAAGCAATTTTTCTGCACTATTCAAAAACATTCTTTCATTCTGTATTTTTCTATCTTCTGTCACACCATTACCAAGAAACTTCACCTATCTATATCCTCCTGAAGCCTCAATATAGCCTTGTCACAGCCCACATTGCCATCCAGCTTTGAAACATCAGCAAAACTGGATGTATTACACAATATTCTCCATCAGAATCATTGATATTAATTATGATAATCTGGGTCCCCTGCACTGATGCCTGATAAGTTGTGACTGCCCAGCACTGCCTTCAGATTTCTGTCCTTTAACCCGTTTTCAGTTTACATCACTACTTTTCCATGTCAATGTGCTGAGGAACTGACAAAAGCAAAGATAATTTGTATCTTGTTTTGTGCAATGGAAACAGGTTCCCCAGTCTATCAAAATCAACTCACACCTAATACCATTGTAGAATAAATAATTCAGATTTAAATCCTGGTTGCAGATTAAAATCTAGCACTCTCAATTTCATCAATTCAAATATTGGAAGAAGACTAGATGAAGACTAGCTTTTCTTGACACATGTACATCAAAACATACAGTGCAATTCATCGCCTATGTCAAATCAAAGCAGCGAGGGTTGTGCTGGACATGTGTCACCAAACTTCCAGTGCAACAGTGCGCTAATTGTAACCATGCATCTTTGGAATGTGGAGCACCGGGAGTCACGGGGAGAACATTCATACTCTACAGACAGCGGTGGGAATCAAACCCCCATCATCCAGCTGACGGTGTAAAGATTTGCACTAACCACTATGCTACAGTGCCTCCCCTATCATCTTATAAGTATTTTATTCCTTAATTACTAGATCATTAGTGAACCATTTCTCCTTACATAAGACCAGATCTGAAATGCACTGCTTCTTTTCTGGATCTTTAACACAGGGGTCCCCAACCTTTTTTACACTGAGGACCAGTTTATTATTGACAATATTCTTGCGGACCGGCCGACCGGGGTGGCGGGGGGGGGGGGCGGGGGGGAAGGTTCCCAACGGACAAGAGTAGCAGTTAAATACGTTGTGTTTACCCTGAGAAAGACTACCATGACCATGAAGCCTTGCGCGGGCACCTGTGTGCGCATGCGTGTATGTGCCGATTTTTTCTACAAATCATTTTTGGTGATTCTGTTTGGGGGCAGGGGGTGTTAATTACAACTGGAATACAAGTGATAAGTGGCTAATACACTCAATTTCGTTTCTAAAAGGGATTATCTAACAAATTTAATATTAAACACACAGCATATATTCCTCGCATGAATATAGTGATAAATCAATTATCAGGGGAGGACAGGGGAGCTTGAAGTAAGTGTTGAATGAACTTCCAGTAGAAGTGGTAGAGGCAGGTTTGATATTATCATTTAAAGAAAAATTGGATAGGTATATGGACAGGAAAGGAATGGAGGGTTATGGGCTGAGTGCAGGTCGGTGGGACTAGGTGAGAGTAGCGTTCAACACGGACTAGAAGGGCCGAGATTGCCTGTTTCCGTGCTGTAATTGTTATATGGTTATATTAGTCACTTATAAGTCAATAGCATCATAACATTTTAAGTAACATTGGGATATTAAACACACAGCACATATTTTCCCCGTATGAAAATATAAAATCATTGCAACACACCAATATCGCTGAATCAGTGGGAGCCCTGGGCTCGTTTCCCTGCAACAAGACTGTGCCATCGAGGGGTGATGGGAGACAACGATACTCGAAGGGGTTTCCTTATGTCCAGTCTATTCTGCGATTAGTTTTCATTGCATTCATTGCAGAGATATGTTGGAAATGGAAGCAACGTTTTCAGTGCTTTCATGGCTATCTCAGGATATTTAGCCTTGACTTTGATCCAGAATGCCAGCAGAGATGTTATGTCAAATGTACTTTTCAGCCCACCGTCATTTGCAAGCCTGAGGAGTTGATGTCCTTCCCGCGCTGACATGGATGACGCGTGGGTATTGACTTCATGTGCATTCGAGCACAACAGTGGGCATTACAGGGAATGAGTAAAGGTGCAGCTGACTCATCATTTCCTCGCGGCCCGGTGGTTGGGGACCACTGCTTTAACATACTGATCTCAAAAACTCCCTTATGCATTCCATGACTTCAGCCTTCTTAGGCTAGTTAGATTTTTCTTGTCTATGTATTGATTAACACTTTCCATGACTATTCTATGACCTTTATTATATGCACATTTAATGCCTTGATATTTATTGCTTCCCACATTACCATTAATCTTTAGTGACCAAGTTACAATTCCCAAAGTTTTCTGCTCCTTCTATTGTTTTTGTGTTACTCAAGTTATTCTGCTTCATAATTTTCTGAGGGAAGAACCTTTATACCTGCTGCTTTATTTTTAACTCTATTCGTTACTGTTATGACTATTCAGCTCTTTTTCCATTGTGTTCACTTTTTCTAAAAGTAATTTGAAATATTGAATTTCCAATCTTAGTCACTTGTTATGTCCTCGATGAGTTTATCAATGGCATTTGTGCTGTGCCTAACCACACAGTCATGGGTGTAGAGAAAATAGGGCAGTGGGCTTTGCTCAGCTGAGGAAGCCAGTATTGATTGGCAGTGCAGAAGTGATATTATTTCTGATCTGCACCAACTGTGGTCTCCCGATGAGAAAGTCCAGTTGCAGGAGGTGGTTTAGAGGCTCAGGTTTTGAAGCTGGTTGATTAGAACTGAGGTCATGATGATGTTGCACGCTGAGCTGTAATTAATAAACAGCTGTCTGATCCTGGCATTGCTGTTGTCCAGGTGGTCCAAGTCTGAGTGAGATTACATCTGCTGTAGATCTATTGTGGTGGCAGGCAAACTGCAGTATGTCCAGGTCCTTGCTTAGGCAGAAGTTCATTCCAACCTTGATCAGCCTCGCAAAGTGCTTCGTTACAAGAGATATGACTGCAAATGGGTGATGGTCATTGAGACAGCTCACCCTACTCTTCTGGGGCACCAGTCTGATGATGCTCTTTAAAAGCAGGTGGGAACCTCTGACTGCAGCTCAGAAAGATCGAAGTCATACTTTATTGATCCTGAGGGAAATTGGTTTTTGTTACAGTTGCACCATAAATAATTCAATAGTAATATGTAAATTATGACAGGAAATAAATGCAGGGCCAGCCTATTGGCTAAGGGTGTCTGACCCTCCAAGGGAGGAGCTGTAAAGTTTGATGGCCACAGGCAGGAATGACTTCCTATGACACTCTGTGTTGCATCTCAGTGGAATGAGTCTCTGGACACATACACACTTCAAACCAAACGTTGTGGGGACTTTCTGAATAATTTTCAAAACCTTTGACTTGCTGTTAAAGCACAGATGATGACTAACAATCTTTTTTTTCCCCCACTAATCAGCTTCAGTCTTGGTAGTGGGTTAGATTTTTTTTTAATATAATAAAATTATTATTTTTCAATGTTATGAACTAATTGACTTGTATGAACATAGGGTAAGGAGTGATTTAGTTTTAGGTATTGACATATATAATTCTTCCAGTACTGTCTGTGTGTGTGTATATATATATATATATATATATATATATATATATAAATATTGGAAAGAAATGTTCTGACATTGTCCTCTGAGACAGGTATCACAGGATCACCAGATTCTACAGGAATTCTCACACTTAGAGTTTTATTTTCCTTTTGAAAGCAGTCATCCATAGTGCAAGTTCTATTTATATGGTACTTTGTCATCTGTCTAGCTAACTTATATTGTTTGAAAATTGCTCAATTGAAAAATATCTCCAAAGAAAAACAACAAAAACCCCATTTCCTCTTATTATCAAATTGAAGCACATTCACTTTAAAGTTGCTACATCTGGCCACAGCGTTGTTACTTAATGTTTCTTAATAGATGAAGTATTGGAACAGATTTAGGTATTTCATCACCACCCATCTCCTCCCTCCTTATTCCATTCAAGGTCTAATTATTTTGAGATTGATAGCAGAGACTCTGAAAGTCTCTATCATAATCATGAAGCAACCAAGGAGGGAGAACAGATTCATGACTTACTAAAACTCCTACACATTCTTTGGGTGGTGCATAAACAATTGTTGCTCAGATGAGGTTTGAGGATCACCAGAGTCTCTTGCCTTTGTCTGGATGGAATCTGCTTCTGAAGAAGGAGAGAGGGGAATGAGAGAAATGAAATCTACACAGGATCTGAAGCAGATTTTGAATGAATCAAAAATTGATACTTCTGCAATATTTTTCCTTATAACATGCAAAAAGAACATAACATATGCTCAGTGGTAATTTTAGTAGGTTCCTCCTATACCACATAACGTGGTTACTAGGTATATGTTTGATCGACGGGTTTACTATGCACTGTCAGGATAGATCGATAGAGTCTCTCAAAAGCAGAGGTGGTGGAGTATCTTCTTGGTGCACGAATATATCAGTGCTGTCCCAATTCTGCTCACCAGACCTGGAATATCTAGCAGTAAAGTGTCATCCTTTTCACTTACCATGGGAGTTCTCTGGGGTCATTCTGGTTGCAGTTTACATTCCACCTCTGATCAATGTCAAGCAGGCTTTGGATGATCTGAGTAATGGGATGGAACATGCATGGAACAGCACACCCTAATGCCTTCACCAATGTTTGGGAGATCTTAACAAGGCCAGTCTGAAAAAAATCACTAAGCAGTTACCATCAACAGATCACTTGCAATACCAGAGGAAACACCACACTGGACCATTGCTACACCACCATCAAGAATGCTCACCATGCTATTCCATGCCCTCACTTTGGGAAGACTGACCACCTGGCTGCACTTCTACTCCCTGAATATAGGCAGAGACTGAAGACTACAGCACCAGTAGTGAGGACCAAGGTTTGGACAAGGGAAGCACAGGAGTGCCTACAGGACTGCTTTGAATCTGTGGACTGGATTGTATTCAGGGATTCATCTTTGAAAACTGACTTCATTAGAACCTATGTGGATGAATGTGTGCCTACAAAGACTTACTGTACATTCCCAAATCAAAAGCCTTGGATGAACCAGAAGGTACGTCGTCTGAAGGCTAGATCTGTGGCATTCAAGTCCGGCACCTCAGGCCTGTACCAGAAAACCAGTTATGATTTGTGGAGGGCTATTTCAAGGGTGAAGAAACAATTTCGAACAAGTTTGGAGGTGGTATCAGATGCACGGCAACTCTGGCAGAGTCTGCAAGACATTACTTCCTACAAAGCAAAACCCAATAGCATGAATGGCAGCGATGCTTCACTACCAGATGAACTCAATGCCTTCTAAGTGCACTTTGAAAGGGAGAACACATCTACAGCTGTGAAGATCCCTGCTGCACCTGATGACCCTGTGATCTCAGTCTAACATCAGCCTCTGAGACAGTCTTTAAAGAGAGTGAACAAGGCAGAAGGTCACAATGGAGTACCTGGTATGGCTTTGAAAACCTAAACCAGCCATCTAGCAGGAGTATTCAAGGACATTTCCAACCTCTCACTGCTATGGGCAGAAGTTCCCACTTGCTTTCAAAAGGCAACAATTATACCAGTGCCAAAGAAGAATAATGTGGGCTGCCTTAACAACTATCGCCCAATAGCACTCACATCAACAGTGATGAAATGCTTTGAGAGGTTGGTTATGACTAGACTGAACTCCTGCTTCAGCAAGGACCTAGACCCATTGCAATTTGCCTACTGCCACAATAGGTCAACAGCAGATGCAATCTCAATGGCTCTCCACACGGTTTTAGACCACCTAGACAACACAAGCACCTGTGTCAGGATGTTGTTCACCGACTATAGCTCAGCATTTAATACCAACATTCCCACAATCCTAATTGAGAAGTTGCAAATGCTGGGCCCTTGTACCTCCCTCTGTAATTGGATCCTCGACTTCCTAACCGGAAGACCACAGTCTGTGCAGATTGGTGATCACATATCCTCTTCTCCGATGATAAACACTGGCACACCTCAGTAGTGTGTGCTTAGACCACTGCTCTACTTTCTGTATACACATGACTGTGTGGCTAGGCATAGCTCAAATACCATTTACAAATTTTCTGACTATACAACCATTGTTGGTAGAATCTTACGAGGGGGCACACAGGAATGAGATATGTCAACTAGTGGAATGTTGCTTCAGCAACAACCTGGCAATCAACATCAGTAAAACGAAAGAGCTGATTGTTGGCTTCAGGAAGGTCAAGATGAAGGAACACGTACCAATCCTCAGAGGGATCAGAAGAGGAGAGTGAGCAGCTCTCAGTTCCTGGGTGTCAAGGTCTCTGAGGATCTAACCTGGTCCCAGCATATTGATGTAGTCATAAAGAAGGCAAGACAGCGACTATACTCTATTGGGAGTTTGAAGCAATTTGTCATGTCAACAAATACACTCAAAAACATCTATGGTTGCACTGTGGAGAGCATTCTGACAGGCTACACTGTCTGGAATGGAGGGGCTACTGCACAGGACTGAAAGAAGCTGCAGAAGGTTTGTAGATCTAGTCAGCTCCTTCTTGGGTACTAGCCTACAAATTACCCAGGACATCTAGGGAGCGGTGTCTCAGAAAGGCAGCGTCCATTATGAAAGACCTCCAGCACCCTTTTCTCACTGTTACCATCAGGTAGGAGATACAGAAGCCTGAAGGCACACACTCAGCAAATCAGGAACAGCTTCCTCCCCTCTGCCATCTGATTCCTAAATGGACTTTGAAGCTTTGGGCACTACCTCACTTTTTTTTAATATACAGTATTTCTGTTTTTGCACATTTTCTTCAATAATCTATTCAATATATGTAATTGATTTACTTATTTATTATGTTTTATTTTATTATTTTGTTTTCTCTCTGCTAGATTATGTATTGCATTGAACTGCTGCTGCTAAGTTAACAAATTTCACGTCACATGCCGCTGATAATAAACCTGATTCTGACGTTTGTGGTCTTTTGCTGCTGTAACTCATCTACTTCAAGATTCAATATGTTGTGCATTCAGAGATGCTCTTCTCCACACTACTGTTGTAACACATGATTATTTGAGTTAGTCATTTCCAGTCAGCTTGAACCTGTCTGTCAATTGCCCTCTGACCTCTTGTTTCGTTAACAATGAATTTCTGCCCATGGAACTGCCACTCACTAGAATTTTTTTTTTAATATATACAGAATTCTCTGCAAACTCTAGAGACTGTTGTGCATGAAGATCACAGGAGATCTGTGAGCATCCATTAGTAGTCTTGCGAGACCATGGATCTGTGCCTGGAAAGTCTTCACTCTCCAGGGCGCAGGCCTGGGCAGGGTTGTATGGAAGACCAGCAGTTGCCCATGCTGCAAGTCTCCCCTGTCCACGACACCAATGTTGTCCAAGGGAAGGGCATTAGAACCCATACAGCTTGGCACCAGTGTCGTCGCAGAGCAATGTGTGATTAAGTGCCTTGCTCAAGGACACATGTTGCCTTGGCTGGGGCTTGAACTCACGATCTTCAGGTCACTAGTCCAATGCCTTAACCACTTGGCCACGTGCCCACACACAGGAGATCAGCATTTTCTGAAATACTCAAATCACTCCATTTGGCTCCAACAACCTTTCCACGATCAAAGTAACTTAGATCACATTTCTTCCCCATTCTGATAGTTATTCTTAACAACTGAACCTCTTGACCATGTCTACATGCTTTTATGCATTGAGCACCTGCCACATGATTGGCAGATTAGATATTTGCTTTAATGAGGTGTCTAGGAGTACCTAATAAAGTGACCATTGAGTGTACATAGCATGTATTATGATATGACTGTATTTGAAAGTGACAGTGAAGTACCAGTGTACAGCTATAAATGTGTTAGCCAATCTATCCTCAAGGTTGTCATGTTGATAATGGTGCAAATATTTCTCAGAATATGAAGGAATTCCCAGCTCTTCCATAAAAAGTGCCAAGAATTCTCTACCTAAATGGGTTTATATGTTTAATACCTCATTCAGATGAAGCCACTTAGAGCATAGATTATATTTTCCTGTCTCTTGAGCTAATGATTTTATAACTCGAGACCACCATTGAACAATTGCTACAGCCTCCTCTGTATGATGAATGAAATGAACTGTGTTGTGCTTTAATCCTATTACACCCAGCTAAATCCTGCAAAAAAGGGAAAATGAAGAGTGTGTTGCAAAGAATTAATCCTTTAAGCAATTTCTCAATTGGAATAAGTGTGTTGTACACATCACTGTGTTTAAAAATAAAGCTGGGCCATCAGCACATTAAAAATCCCAAATACTTTGGAAGAAAGTAATCTGCCTGCCAGTCACCAATTGATAACTTTGCTGTAGGGTTCGCAACAATTCAATTATTTCCGCAAATTAGCATCATACTGAAATGCATGCTCAGAGTACAAAGTCTATTTATTTTATATGATTACTGCACTCCACCCCCCAATAAAATGCATCTTAAGCTGAGGTTTTAACTTTATGTTAGTACAGCCAATTTTGCTAGCTTTTCTTGAGCAAACAGCAGAGTTATTCAGGACTAATATTGGAGACTGATTCTATCCATAATATTTGAGGCACAAGTTAAATACTGGAAAGTGAATGATTTTCTGGACAATTTGGAAAGGGCAGGAGAGTAGAACCAATTTGATCACTTCTTCAAAGTTCCAATAGAGATACAAATGACTGAATGGTCTCCATCAACACTTTATTATACCTTGGTATTTTTGTTCTGTAATTGAATATGTGACATGTGAAGTAGTGTTTGTTATGAAACAATATTCTTGAACAAAAGCTAAAATGATTCCATAATTATCCTTGCCTGCTTACATGCAGAACTTCAAGGAAGTTAACTTATTGTTATTGATGGAGAACAAAAGACTGCTGGAATTTGGAGCAACAAAATCTGCTGGAGGAAGTCAACAGGGCAAGGGCTATCTGCAGAGGGAAGGAATTGTTGAGTACCTCAGGCAGATTGTTGCTTCTAGGTATTGAAATTTGATAGACAGTGTTGCTCTTTAAAGATATTAAAACACCATCAAATCATTGCATGGAAAGCAAATAACCACATATCATGAAGATCTGAAACGATTAACAGAAAATGCTGGTTCATAAGAAAGTTTACAAACTGAAACAGTAACTTGTTTCTTTCTCTGCAGCTGCTGCCTCACTTGCTCTGTACATTCTGTTTTGATATCAAAATGTTACTTTCATACTATCCTTCATACCATCACCAGCCTTATTGTTGCCTTGAGGCATGACTATTGCAACACAGGAATAACTACGGTCTGTTACTAACAGCTAAGACATCTCCCTCATCCATGAACCTGGACGAGTTCAATGAAAATATTCATCCAAAAGGAGCAACCCACTTGATTAGCACATTATCACCTCTGCAAAGCATTCATTCCCCTACGACCAGCTCATTATACGTGTAGTATTTATCATCTAAAAAATGTTTATTCTACTAACAGCTCTGAAACTCAATCTATGCATCGCAAAAGACAAGGAAGCAGGTGCTAAGGACATTGTCACCTGTTAGTTCTTCACTATGTTGCACATATGCATTTCCAGCTTATAACTATATCACTGGTCCTTCATTGAAACTGGTTCTAAATCCTGATACACCCAATCAATATAAACTGGCTAGAATATAAAAGCAAAGGTATAATGTTGAGGCTTCATAAGGCACTGGTGAGGCTTCACTGGAATTCAGAAGAATGAGGGGGGATCTCAGAAATCTATCAAATGTTTAAAGGCCTTGTAGAGTGGAAGTGGAGAGGATGTTTCCTGTGGTGAGGGAGTCTAAAAACAGAGGAACACAACCTAATAGAGGAACATCCATTTAGGACAGAGATGAAGATAAATTTCTTTAGCCAGGGAGTGGTGAATTTGTGGAATTTGTTGCCACAGGTGGCTTGGAGACCAGGTTGTTGGGTATACTTAAGGCAGAGTTTAATAGATATTTGACTATGGAGAGAAGTCTGGAGATTAGGGCTGAGAGGGAAATGGATCAACCATGATGAAATGGCGGAGCAGACTCAATGGGCTAAATGGACTAATTATCCTCTCCTATCTAATGGTCTTATAGTCTAATAAAACTGTAAAATAGCTTAATTAAAAGACCTACTGTGAAGAAAGTGCACCACTGTCTTTTCAAAGATAATTAGGAATGAGCAATGATGTTGGCCATATCAATGATGCTCAGATGTTGAAATGAATTAAAACAAATGTTGACTGTTCTAACAATCTGTGCTTCTCTTCAAGATTTGTAAATATTGTAGCTGAACATGGGAATATGTACACTATCATACTTAGCCACAACACTAAATTTAAAAACTTCAAATGAAAACACTGTTGCCAGCACACTCTATTGCCAAAATGTATGAATATTTTGTTAAAAATAACAATGTAGTTTTCTGAATATATTATCATGTTCTATAAGAAACATGTCTGGGTGTTTGAATTCCCAAATGTTCAGAATGATATATTTTTTTCCCTTATAAATCTGTCCGGGTTAAAATTTCCACTTTGGGCAGAATTGGGAACCAGGCTGAAGAATGCAGATAAAGTAACCACAGGGAGGTTACAGTGCAAGTTTCTACCAAAATTCATTTGTATAATTGTAATCATAAATTCCCTTATGCAGTAGTACAATTTCCCAGTGTAATAATATGTAATTAAGTTTCTGTATGCATTGAAAAAAGTACCTAAATGTATTTAAGAGTGGTAACCTGATGCCTCAGGCTTGACTGAAATTTGTAGCTTCATGCACAGCACAAAAATGATTATTAACATTCTGCACAATGACATTGGGCTCCCTTGGCCAATGCACATTAGGTAGGCTCTGATGCATTTTACTGTACATTTCAATGTATATGTCATAAATAAATGAATAAATCAAAATCAGGTTTAATATCACCAGCTTCTGACGTGAAATTTGCTAACTTAGCAGCAGCAGTTCAATGCAATACATAATATAGCAGAGACAGAAAAAATAATAACATAAAATAAAAATAATAATAAACAAACAAGTAAATCAATTATGTACATTGAATAGATTTTAAAATGTGCAAAAACAAACTCTATATATTAAAAAAAAAAGTGAGGTAGAGTCCAAAGATTCAATGTTCATTTAGGAATCGGATGGCAGAGGGGAAGAAGCTGTTCCCAAAGTGCTGAGTGTGTGCCTTCAGGCTTCTGTATCTCCTACCTGATGGTAACAGTGAGAAAAGGGCATGCCCTGGGTGCTGGAGATCCTTAATAATGAATGTTGCTTTTCTGAGACACCGCTCCCTGAAGATGTCCTGGGTACTTTGTAGGCTATTACCCAAGATGGGGCTGATTAGATTTACACCCTTCTGCTGCTTCTTTCAGTCCTGTGCAGTAGCCCCTCCATACCAGACAGTGATGCAGCCTGTCAGAATGCTCTCCACAGTACAAATATAGAAATTTTGGAGTGTATTTGTTGACATCCCAAATCTCTTCAAACTCCAAATGAAGTATAGCCGCTGTCTTGCCTTCTTTATAACATCGACATATTGGGACCAGGTTAAATCCTCAGATCTTGACACTCAGGAACTTGAAGCTGCTCACTCTCTCCAATTCTGATACCTCTATGAGGATTAGTACACGTTCCTTCCTCTTACCTTTCCTGAAGTGCACAATCAGCTTTTTCATCTTACTGCCTAGCTACACAGTCATATGTATATAGAGAGTAGAGCAGTGGGCTAAGTACACACCCCTGAGGTATGCCAGTGTTGATAGTCAGTGAGGAGGACATGTTATCACCAATCTGCACAGGTTGTGGTATTCTGGTAAGGAAGTTGAGGATCCAATTGTAGAGGGAGGTACAGAGGTCCAGGTTCTGCAACTTCTCAATCAGGATTTTGGGAATGATGGTATTAAATGCTGAGCTCTAGTCGATGAACAGCATCACGATGTAGATGTCTGGATTTGCAGGGACAGGATGACTTGACTTACAAGGAAAAATTGAATAGATTAGGACCTTATTCATTGGAATGTGGGAAATTTGACAGATATACAAAATTATGAGTATAGACGGTGTAAATCAAGCAGGCTTTTTGAATTGAGGTTTGCTGGGACCACAGTTAGAGAGCTTAAAGGTGAAAAGTTTAAGGGGAATGTGAGGGGAATCTTCTTCACTCAGGGGACCATGGGAGTGTGGAGCAAGCCGCCAGTGCAAATGGTGAATGCAGGCTCAATCTCACTGTTTAAGAGAGTTTGAATAGGTACGTGGATGGTAGGGGTATGGATGGTCCTGTGGCAGGTCAGTGGGAGTAGACAGCTTAAATAGTTCAGCATGGATGAGATGCATCAAAAGCCCGATTCTGTGCTGTGCTTTTCTGTGAATGTGATATGAATGAGTAGATCGGTTACTGTGTATCCACAACCAAGTGTGCACATAGGCCCCACATCAAAACTAACGATTATGTGTACTTATATTCACTTAGACACAAATTGTCACTTAATGAATCAGCAACGTAAGAGTCCTCATCTGAGCTGTTGCATCCTTCACTTTTCACAATTCAATAGCTGGGTCAATGCCTCAAAGGAAGCAAAGAAACTTCAGTTTCTAACATTAAAAGAGAGGGTCTCTGAATTATGCAGGAACGAGTTTGACAGTCCTTGTAACAACTGTTTGTTTGCCTGTTAGTTCAAAATGGTGAGAATAAGGAATCTTCATTATATTTGTGACAAATTTTTGGAATTAAGTTTGCATGAAACCCCCATGACTTTAAATGACACCTATTTTTTTTTTTTAAAATCTGATGATTTTTATCTACATCCTTCAATCACGAACTTCCCTATTCAAAATCAGATGTTACCATCATAGCACTCTGCTTCCACATGTATTATTCAAATGAGCAATCTGGATTAAAGATATTTCAATATTGCAGTTGTGCAGCTGCCATTGATGAAATGGTTGGCTTTGGCCCAAAAATCAAAAGTCTATGGTCCATGATCAGAGAGAAATATGAAACAACCAGAAAGATTGAGTAGCAAGTAGCCAACAACCTCCTAAATAATGCACATCACCTCTTTTTCAATCTTCATATTAATTATTTATCATTGGATGGAAGATGCCATCTCCAAAGTGACCCTACTACTATCCCTCTTTCACCTTATGCAGGGATCACTCCCTCTGCAGTTTTCTTGTCCATTCGGACCTCCCCACAAATCTCCCTCCAGGCACTTATCCATGCAAGCCTAGATGTTACACCTGCCAGTACACCTTCTCCTCTGTTCAGGAACCAGAAAGTCCTTCCAGATGAGGCAACACTTCAAACTGCGAATCTGCTGGGGTCATCTATTGTGTCCGGTGCTTCTGATGTGGCTTCCCAATTGGTGAGACCCGTTGCAAATTGGGAAACCACTTCGTCGAGTACCTCCGCACCATCTGCCACAAGCACAAATTCCCGGTGGCCAAACATTTTAATCCCAGTTCTCATTCCTGTTCTGACTTGTCCATCCATGGCCTCAACTTGTGCCAAGATGAGGCCACCCTCAAGGTACAAGAACAACACCTTATATTCTGTCTGGGTACCCTCCGACCTGATGGCATGAATATTGATTTCTCCTTCTGGTGAACAAAAAGTACCTCCCTCCTCTATACACCACTCTGACCTTTTACCTCTTCTCATCTGCATATTACTTCCCCAGGTCCCATCCTCCATCACTTTCTCCTATGGTTCATTCTCCTCTCCAATCAGATCCTTTCTTCTCCAGCCCTTGGCCTTTTCCACCCATCTGTCTTCACCTATCACATTCCAGATAGCCTCTTTCTCCTCTCCTCACCTTTTAATTCAGGAATCTTGCCCCTTCCCTCTCAGCCCTGAAGTAGTGTCTCATCTCAAAACATTGACGATTTACTCTTTTACATTAATGCTGCCTGACCTGCTGAGTTTCTTCAGCATTGTGTGTGTTGCATTGGATGGAAGAGGTAGTTCATTTCATGTTTCATCAGCAAGGATGACAACTACACCTGCCCCACTGATGGAGGTATCATATGAAACTGCCATGAACCACTGTCATTGGGTAATACTGTCTAGAAACATGCAGTTCAGCTCACCATTTCAATACTTATCCTCTCGGTTCTCCCTATACCAATCCCATTCACCAGCACTTGGTCCATGGCTTTCTTTGTCTAGGCAAATCAAATGTTCACCTGAATATTTCTTTGCAAATACCAAAATCCACTAGACCAAGATTCAAAACATCTTTTGGGTGATTTAGTTTACATAGCTTAGCAGTCCTTAATTGCGGTGCAGCCATGGACCAGGGGTTCCCTTTGTACAAGATCTTATAAGAGGGACTCAATGCTATGTTCAACCTCTGCTGACATTTCAAACAACATCCTGAGAAAATAGTGAAGCTTGGTAACATTAGTTGGCTCTCCTATATACAACATGGCTGCCACTGTTGTGACTGTCTCTGCCCATTCCTGTCAACTTGGAAGCCAGTGTAGTCAATTTAAAGGTGTGCAAACATAGTGTGTCAAGTGCTTATGTCAACATTTTCTGAACTTATAATTCAGTTTCTGTTTCAAACAAAATATCATTTTGCTTGAGTAAATGCCTCGGAAGTGTTTGCAGCACACAGGCTGTCCTGGACTGCCAAGTCGCGGGAGCTGACTTACCCTTTTATAGCAGTAGCGATACAGCCCCTTGTGAATGGTTGACAATGATTAAAGTAACTCTGATTTCCTGAATCCAGATTGTGGTGCTGAGGTAAAATAACTTCATAAATGCCTGTATGTGGTTTTCAGTAATTATTTAGAATAGAGTCACGGAACACTACAACACCCGAAGCAAACCCTTTGGCCCATGTAGTCCATGCAATATTATGAACAGTTCCAAAGACCTGTACCCAGACCATAGACCTCCACACCTCTCCCATCCATATCCAAATTTCTCTTAAATATTGCATTTGAACCCAAACCTACCACTTCCACTGGCAGCTCATTCCACACTCACACCACCTTCTGGGTGAAAAAGATCCCCCTCTTGATCCCTTTAAATATTTCACCTTTGACACTTAAACTATGACCCAAACTCAAAAAAAAAACTTACTTGCATTTACCCTATCTAATATACCCCCCCGTAATTTTGTACACTTTCATCAAATCTCCCCTCATTCTCCTACGCTCTAGGGAATAAAGTTCTAACCTAGTCAATCATTCCTGCTAGCTCAGGTCTTAGAAATAACCCAACACGTACAACCCCTGTTCAGTCCCTATCTATACAAATACTTACATATCCAGTCCCTTGGAATAACTTCCAATATCTTACTCACCACTGATGACAAGTTCACCATCCTATGATTTTGTGGCTTATTGTTAAAGCCTTTATTAAATAACAGAACAATATTAGCTATCCTCCAATCCTCTGGCACCTCACCCATTGCTAAGGATGTTTTAAATATCTTTTCTAGGGCCCCTGCAATTTCTGCACTAGCCCCCCACAAGGTCTGAGTGAACACTTTGAAAAGTCCTGGTGATTTATCAACTTTAATTTGCTTCAAGACAAAAAAAAAAACCTCCCCCTCTGTAATCTGTATACGGTCCATGATCTCACTGCTGTTTGCCTCACTTCTTTAGACTCTGTGTCCATCTCCTGTGTCAAAACCCATTTAAGACCTTCCCATCTCTTTCGACTTCATGCATAGGTGACCACTTTGATCTTCAGGAGGACCAATTTTGTCCCTTGTTATCCTTTTGCTCTTAATATATCTGGTACCTCCTTTTTCATAACTAAGGTCCCACGATCTCTCAAAAACCAAAGGTTCCCTAACCTGTTATCCTTCATTCTTATACAAAAATGAACCTACAGACTCTACTCTCAAAATTTCCTTTTGAAGGCTTCCCACTTACTAAGCATGATTTTGCCTGAAAAAAACTATTCCATTCTCCACTTTCTGTTACCATCAAAGTGGCTTTTCTACAAATTAGGATTTCACCCCAGGGACCAGATCTTTATTTTTTCCATACTTATATTGAAACTAATGCTATTATCATCATTAGATAAAGCATTCCCGCATACAATCTTCTATCACCTGCCCAGTCTCATCCCCTAGTAGGAGATCTAGCATCGCACTCTATTTGGAACCTCTATGAATTTATTAATGAAACTTTCCTGAACACATTTAACAAACTATCGCATCCAGCCCTTTTACAGCATGGGAGTCCCAATTAATATGTGAAAAATTAAAATCATCTATTTTCACAATCTCTCTACAAATTTACTCTTCTCCATCTGCTATTGGATAGTCTATAATATAATCCCATGAACATGGTCATCCCTTTCTTATTCCCCAGTTCCTCTCTTATAGCCTTAGTAGATGAGCTGTCCTGTCTGAGCCACCTGAGCACTGCCATGACATTCTCCTCTTTAAGAACAATGGATCCAAAGCTCTGAGGCCCTGCTTCCTGCACCATTTTCTTAGCTATATACTAAACTGTATTACCTTCCCATTTCTGGACTCACTGGCAATCCTTAGATCACAACCCTTGAGGTCCTGTCCTTTTAATTTAACACCTAATTCACTGAAGACAATTTACAGAACCTTGACACCCTTCCTATTCATGTCATTGGTGCCAACATGGACCACAATGCATGGGTGCTCTCCCTCCCAGTTTAGACTGCTGTGGACTTGGCTGGAGATGTCCCTAACCCGCACCCAGGAGGCATCAGGAGAACTTGTTTTCATCCACAAAACCTCCTATCTGTTTCCCTAACCATTGAATCCCTATCATTACAGCTCACCTCCTCTACCTGACAGCTATGGCTTTCATCTCCTAGGTCATCCCCCACAAGAGTATTCAAAATGTTATCTTGGGGAATTTATCTAGGGGAATGGCCACAGTGGTGCTCTACACTAGCTGCATATTCCCCCTCCCCACTTTCTTATATTCCTTTTTCACTGCCCTGTTGCTCCTTTAAAGTCAATATCCCAAACTCGTTGTAGTTATAATACCCTTTGGAGCCTTTATGCCATTATTTTCCAAGGCAAGTAGCAAGAACAGGGTTCTAAATCAATCAGCTCTCAGCTGGCTTTCAACCAACAAACTGTTACAATTAATGCATTGCACCATATGGAAGATGATCTTAAAAAGGTACATAAACACAACAGCATCCAAATTAAGAAGGAAAACGTTTAAATGAAGGCACAAGTTAGCAAAGGCAGGACTCAGAATAAGGAGGTAAATTCTGTACATTTGGTCAGATGTGGCCAGTACAAGGTTGATGAGATTTAAACTGAGAAGAGGGGAAAAGAGATTACAGATCTAAATTGATGACAGAGGAATAGAAGGTGGATCACTGGAATGGTGGTTAGCACAATGCTAACCAGCAATCTGGGTTCAATTCCTGCCACTGCCTGTAAGGAGTTTGTACGTTCCTCTTGTGATTGAGTGGACTGCCTCTGGGTGACCCAGTTTCCTCCCACAGTCTAAAGATATACCTGTCATAGACAGGGGGCATTGGTGGCAGACCCAAATGCAAGACACAGACACTGAAGTACTAGCAACTGGACAGGACACAGACTAGGAGCTAGGACAGGAACACAGACTTGGGCTAGGACTTTGGCTAGGAAAATGGGACCAGGACAAGGAACTGGGAGCTAGGAGCCTGAGCTTGGACTCCAAGCCAGAGACTGGGCAAGGACCCAGAACCTGGGTCTTGACTCAGGCTCAGACCTCAGAACTAGGCAAGGAGATGTCAAGGTTTGGGTTCTTCGAGGCTTGGGTATGAACTCTGAGCTAGAGACTGGGAAAGGACCCAGAACTTGGGTCTTGACTCAGGCTCAAATTCCAGAACTAGGCCAAGACATGACATGGTCTTGGGAGACAGGAACCTCCAGGCCTTGGACAAGGACTGGATGCTCAGAGCCTTGGACAAGGACTGGACACTCGGAGCCTTGGTCTAGAGCATGGGAACACAGAGCCTTGGACATGAGAGACAGGAACATGGAACACAGAGCCAGGACCCCTCCAATGGGAACAGGATGTAGAGCCAGGACTCATACACAGAACACAGAGCCAGGGACCCTCCTTGGGAACAGTACATAGGGATGGAACTCATACACAGAACACAGAGAGACAGTTCCCAAAACAAGGTAGCAGCAAACAGCCAGAATAACCTAGCAAAGGCAAGGACACAAAGAGACAGTTCAAAACAATGATAGACAGTTCCTTATCTAGACACAGCAAGGCTCCAGTCTTGCTCTGGCAGTAGAACTTGACAATGAAACAGGCGAGGCTTCAGGAAAGGATTTAGAAGGAAGGGGGAAGAGAAGGGGACAATCCAACCACAGGGTAACAGCAAAGACAGCCTGGTTTACCCAACAGAGGCAAGGTCAGGAAGGGACAGATCCAACCTCAGTGTAATGGCAAAAACAGCCCAACTTACCCCCACAGTAGCAAGGACAGGATACTGACAAGACAAACCAACACCCATACTCAAACCCAGGGCCACTTATATTCCCCTCCCCAAGACGAGCAACAGGTGCCTATGATTAAGCCCAAATGAAACAGGGGACAGCCGGAAGACCCGGAGTCCAGAGTCCATGGACCAGACTGTGAACCGGAACGCAGACATCATGGACCGGACCATGAAAGTACCAGTTGGTGGGTTCATTGGTTATTGTAATTTGACCTGTGATTAGGCTAGGATTAAATTGAGAGTTTGCTAGCTGGCATGGCTCCAAGAGCCAGAAGGGCCTATTCCACGTTGTTTCTCAATAAATAACATAAATTGATACTAAATTCACCAATTTGTTGCCTGGCATGGAGGATTTTTACTTACAAGAAACAATTGGATAGTTTTGGTTTATTTTTACTGGAATATGTGAGGCTGAAGGGTGACCTTATAGAGGTTCATAAGATTATCAAAGGCATAGATGGCATAGGTAGTCAGAAGCTTTTTCCCCCGAGCAGTGGCTTCTGAAATGAGGGGGCACAGGCTTAAGGTGTGTGGGGAGAAATCTAAAGGAGTTCTGAGAGGTACATCTTTGACACAGAGAACTGCGGCTATCTGTAACATAAGAGCATATGAAATAGGAGCAGGAGTAGGCCACTTGGCCCATCGAGCCTGCCCCACCATTCAATAAGATCATGGCTGATCTGGCCATGGACTCATCTGCACCTACCCGCCTCTTCCCCATAATCCTTAATTCCTCTACTATGCAAAAATTTATCCAACCTTGTCTTAACTATATTTACTGAGGTAGCCTCCACTGCTTCATCAGGCAAATAATTCCCCAGATTCACCACTCTCCGGGAAAAACAGTTCCTTCTCATCTCCATCCTAAATCTACTCCCCCGAATCTTGAGGCTATGTCCCCTAGTTCTAGTTTCAACTACGAACAAGATGCCAGAGGAGATAGTAGAGGCTGAAGCAATTAGAGAATTCAAAAGGCATTTGGACAGGCAAGTGGACAACTGGGATCAGTGTAGATTAGCAAAACTGTTGGCATAGTCAGGCAGTGCCAAAGGGGCCTGTTTCTGTGCTTTCTTTATATAACTCTGTGAAAGCTATATGCCACCAGAGGGATATCATGTAGGTCAGAAAGTTTAAGTGAATTATGATGAGTGCTGTATGTATTTGAAAACGGAAAAGAGAAGCAAATGTAAGATGGTAGGAGAGTGCAGAAAAAAAAATAAGGAACACATAACAAGTGTGTGGACTAGTAAAGGCATGGGAGGCAACAGGGAAGAAGATGTTGGACTGAGTTGGACTATTTTTCTTTCTGGATCATCAGGGGCTGATTGAATTTTACAAAATCCTGAGGGATATGTACAGTGTTGGGAAGTCAGAGTTTCTCTCTCAAGGTAGAAAAGTCAAATACGAGAGGGTATAGCTTTAAGGTGAGTAGGGTAAGTTTAAGGGAGATGTATATCATATACTAGAGGGTATAGCTTTAAGGTAAGTAGGGTAACTTCAAGGGAGGGAAATGTGTGGGTCAGGACTCTTCACCGAGGATTGAAAATTGGTCTCTAACGCCCTAATGCCGTGAGACAACTGTACTAACTTTGCTACCCTTCTACCCCATGTTACATTGAAACCCTCTCACCGCTGGCTTCTGACCAGACAACCCCACCAGCCCCATCTATAGAATACTGATATAAGTTCCACAACCCCACTTGTCAATTTCTCCCTGGCTGCTGATCACAGACCCCTACCCATTGTTGGCAGCTTTCTTGCTAATTACAGCTCTCCAAGTCACTAGCATTCCACTATCTCCAAATGGTGGCTGCAGGTCCTAGTAAGGATGAACGCCAACAGTGAAGCCTTGACCTAAGTGACTTCTCCATCCACAATCAATGTTCTTTCCCCCCAGACTCTGACCATGAGCCCACAGTGCCAGGCCCAAGCCAGGAATGAACTGATGTTCTTTATGTGCTCTGCACTTCCAAGAAATGTAAAGAAAAGCATTCCCTCACTTAAGTCTAACTTAGAGTCCTAGGTGTTTCTGAGCATCCAAGACGCAGGCACAAAGCTACACGTCACTGGCCTATCCTCCAATGGCCGTCTGATACCCCTCTGTAAATTCCAGGCAGATTCCTGGCAGGAATGGTTGAGGAATTGAGGAATCAGCTGTCTGATTCTGCATAGAATCTGGGCTAATCAAGAGGAGTAACACAAAGAACAAAAGAAGGAGTAGTCATCCAGCCTATTAAGCCTGACCCATCATTCAACCTGGCCATAGCTATCCCAGGTCTCAGCACTGCCTCTGTATCAGTTCCTTTCAGTCCTCTATACTCTTCAGATAGGTGCAGGAGCAGCAAGAGTAGAGAAATAGAAAAGGAAACAGGAGACCGACAACTTCAAAACTGATTCTTGGCTTAACCAATCACCAGACAAGGTAAACAGACACAGAGGGGATAGCTACGAAACAAAGGCAATAGAATACTAGATCACTTGAAGTTAATGGAAAGCAGAGTGACAAAGACTGGTCAGGACTGCACTGGAAGTATCAATAGAGAGGTAGCATATTAAATCAAGGCTCTGATTTGATTAAAGAAAACTTAATTGAGAAATTTTTCATTAAAATATTAAATCTGGGAATTTAGTTAAATAAAAGACTATAAGAATCCCAGTGACAGGAACAGGAAGAAGTAATATCGTGAACAAGATTCCCTTGTGGATATTACAGACCTTACAAGAAATAGTGACATACTGCAGGTGAAAGGAAAAGACTGCGGAAGCTGGAATCTGGAACAACAAACAACCCACTGGAAAAACTCACTGACTCTTTGGAGGAACGGAAATAGTCATAGTCATAGTCATAGTCATACCTTATTGATCGTGGGGGAAATTGGTTTTCGTTACAGTTGCACCATAAATAATAAATAGTAATAGAACCATAAATAGTTAAATAGTAATATGTAAATTATGAAATAAGTCCAGGACCAGCCTATCGGCTCAGGATGTCTGTCCCTCCAAGGGAGGAGTTGTAAAGTCTGATGGCCACAGGCAGGAATGACTTCCTATGACGCTCTGTGCTGCATCTCGGAGGAATGAGTCTCTGGCTGAAGGTACTCCTGTGCCCACCTAGTACATTATGTAGTGGATGGGAGACATTGACCAAGATGGCATGCAACTTGGACAGCATCCTCTTTTCAAACACCACTGTGAGAGAGTCCAGTTCCATCCCCACAACATCACTGGCCTTACGAATGAGTTTGTTGATTCTGTTGATGTCTGCTACCCTCAGCCTGCTGCCCCAGCACACAACAGCAAACATGATAGCACTGGCCACCACAGACTCGTAGAACATCCTCAACATCGTCCGGCAGATGTTAAAGGACCTCAGTCTCCTCAGGAAATAGAGACGGTTCTGACCCTTCTTGTAGACAGCCTCAGTGTTCTTTGACCAGTCTAGCTTATTGTCAATTCGTATCCCCAGGTATTTGTAATCCTCCACCATGTCCACACTGACCCCCTGGATGGAAACAGGGGTCACCGGTACCTTAGCTCTCCTCAGGTCTACCACCAGCTCCTTAGTCTTTTTCACATTAAGCTGCAGATAATTCTGCTCACACCATGTGACAAAATTTTCTACCGTAGACTTGTACTCAACCTCATCTCCCTTGCTGATGCATCCAACTATGGCAGAGTCATCCAAAAACTTCTGAAGATGACAAGACTCTGTGCAGTAGTTGAAGTCCGAGGTGTAAATGGTGAAGAGAAAGGGAGACAAGACAGTCCCCTGTGGAGCCCCAGTGCTGCTGATCACTCTGTCGGACACACAGTGTTGCAAGCACACGTACTGTGGTCTGCCAGTCAGGTAATCAAGAATCCATGATACCAGGGAAGCATCCACCTGCATCGCTGTCAGCTTCTCCCTCAGCAGAGCAGGGCGGATGGTGTTGAATGCACTGGAGAAGTCAAAAAACATGACCCTCACAGTGCTCGCTGGCTTGTCCAGGTGGGCATAGACACCGTTCAGCAGGTAGACAATGGCATCCTCAACTCCTAGTCAGGGCTGGTAGGCGAACTGGAGAGGATCTAAGTGTGGCCTGACCATAGGCCAGAGCAGCTCCAGAACAAGCCTCTCTAGGGTCTTCATGATGTGGGAGGTCAATGCCACTGGTCTGTAGTTATTGAGGCTGCTGGGGCGCGGCGTCATTGGCACAGGGATGAGGCAGGATGTCTTCCACAGTACAGGAACCCTCCTGAGCCTCAGGCTCATGTTGAATACATGGCGAAGTACTCCACATAGCTGAGGGGCACAGAAAGGACTTGACAAAAGGTCTTGGCCCGAAACATCGACTGTACCCCTTCCTATGCGTTCATTAGCATTTTTTATGTGTGTTGCTTGATATATGAAGCCAGGTGAGAGGAGGAGGGGGTTGAAGTAAGAAGCTGGGAAGTGATAGGTGAAAAGGGTAAAGAGCTGGAGAAGAAGGAATCTGGTAGGGTCTTTCCTCAAAACCTGAGATTGGCCTCATCATGGCTGAAGAGGAGGCCATGGACTGACATGTTGGAATGGGAATGGGAATTGGAATTGAAATGGCTGGCCACTAGAAAATGCTGCTTTTTGCAGATAGAGAGAAGTTGCTTGGCAAAGTGCCCCTCAATCTATGCCAGGTATCACCAATATACAGGAGGGCACATCAGGAGCAGCAGAAACATATATTATGACCCCAACAGTTTCACATGTGCGGTAAACCATATGTATGTTGTAACTGGGTTAACTGTCTGGACACGCCCCTCTGCTGACTGCCCCTCTGGCTCCTCCCACAGATTCCTGAATAAAGGTGTTTCGCCTTGCCCCTCCCCCTCAGTCCGGAGGCAGCCACTCAGCATGGAGGTCGTATTGTACAGCGAATAAAAGCCTTTCAGTATTTTACCTAACTTCAGCCTTTTGGAGTTATTGAAGGTGCTTCAACAGGTGAAGTGTAGCCTCACCTGAAAAGACTGCTTGGGACTCTGATTGGAGGTGAGGGAGGAGGTGAATAGGCAGGTCTAGCACTTCTACCACTTGCAGGGTTAACTGTCAGGAGAGAGAATGGACCAGGGAATCATGGAGGGCGTGATCCCTGTGGAAAGCAGAAAGAGGGGCAGAGGTAAGGACGTGTTTTGTGGTCGGGTCCCATTGAAGATGGTGAAAGCTGTGGAGAATTATGTGTTGGATGCAGAGGCTCATGGGGTAGTAGGTGAAGACAAGAGTAATGCTAACCCTGTTAAGGAGGCAAGAAGATGGGGTAAACGTGGATGTCCAGGCAGTGGAAGAGATGTGAGTGAGGGCAACATCATTAGTGGAAAAAAGGTTCTTTGGGAAAAAGGAGGATATTTCTGATGTCCTGGAAAGGAAAACCTCATTCTGGGAACAGATGTGGCAGAGAAAAAGCTTTATCCAGAACTCCTTTAAAAGTTTGTTATAACTAAACAAATGTCAAAAATAAAATAAATTCAAACATTGTTTTTACTTCAGCAAACTCCTAATGAGCCTTTTAGTTACTGCACTATTGGAGTACCACAGTAATCACACATGCTCAACATTTTGCTTGTGTTCTTTCTTCTTAATATTACAAAGCACAAGGATGTCAGTCATGCGATCCAAGGTGACAATAATGCTGAAGTTTGAACAATCGAGAAACATCATGAAGCAAAGCTAAGTACTTTTCTAACAAAACCCTGACACCAAGACAAGTAATGGTCACATTTCCCTCTTCAGGCTTCAAAAACACAACCGAATGAAGAAAGTCCTGATGAAGAGTTTTACCCAGAATGCCAACTGTTTACTCTTTTCCATAGATGTTGCCTTTCCTGCTGAGTTCCTCCAGCACTTTCTGTGTGTTGCTAGGATTTCCAGCACCTGCAGATTTTCTCTTATTTGAGAATGAAGAAAACAAGTGTTGTTGCACCCCTTTTTTTTTCCTTCACTAAGTAATCATCATTGCTCTTTCCTTGTCTCTGTTGCAGCTATATTCATTTGCCTCTCTTTAGCACTATTCCCAAGTCAGAAAATGACTTGTGGTGAAATGATTGAATCAAAATAATCCAGATGACAGGTGTGCACCTAAAGCAGAAACAGCAATTATGACTGAATCTCAGGCTGAAGATCTGACAAGAAGAACTGGAGCAACTATCTCGAGAGAAATGAGTCAAATTCTAAGGACGTTCAAGTAAAATCAGAGAAACATGAAACATTTGTCTACCAGTTTATCTACTGTCTTCCTTATGGCTAGACTCAAATGAAACACACGAATTCCATCAATCATTACTTATTTTATTTGTCAAGTTGGATATAATTCATATTTTTAAGAGTACTATTTACAGCTCGGGAACTTGAAAAGTTCCAAAAGTCATTTAGTTGCAGAAGTTGCTTTTTGTAAACTTTACTCAGATGGGGAGGAGTTAAAAATGAAAAACAAAAATTTGCAGTTTCTTATTTAAAGGAAACACTTCTACTGAGCCAACCTCATACTTTACACTTCTTGAGGAAATAAGTATTCAGTTGTACCTCCTGGGATTTGGTGATTCAAGTTTGAAACACTTTTCTTTCCACTGCAGTATTCTCCCACAATGATTGGATGAGTCTGTATTTTATTTAAATTCACCTCATGAAGTGTTGGATGGGTAGACACTGAATTCTGATTACTCAATGCAAAACCAATCAACTCCTCAACAGAATGCCAGCTCTTGATAAGCTAAGACACTTCAGCACATCACACTGTTATCAATTATAGAAAACTGGAAAGGTACCCAAATAACTGATTCATACAAAGGAATTGAATCTCAATGCTGAAGAGATTAGATAGTTATTGAACTTAACATTGATTATGCATACAGCATGCAAAGGTATCCAAGAATCAATCTGTTGATTTGACTTTATGCAATAGAAGTAACTTTAGCCATAACTAAGAAATAGTAGTCTACCTGACTGTAATTTTGTGAGTGAGAAGGTTCACTAGGTTGGAACCTGGGATGAAGGGGTTAATAAAATGAAGAACGGCGGATATATTGAAAAATGAGAAGAGATTTTTTTGAGATTTCTTCCAGAGGGAGCGGTGAAGACCAGAGGGCAGAGTTTCAGAATAAGAGATTACTCCCTTCAGACAGAAACAAGGAGGAATTTCTTCTCTCAGTGGATTGTGAATCTTTACAGTTCTTCACCCCATAGAGGTGGATTTGTTGATGATATCCAAAACAGTGAATGATTGACAGTTAAGCATCAAGGTAGCCAGGGGTTATAAGGGAGAGAAAAAAACAAGAAAGTAGTGCTCGGGATAAGATTAAATTACTCATGATCTACTAAATGCCAAAATAGGCTGAAGGGGAAGAGGGTTCTAATGCCCAGGTCTCTCATGTAATTTAAAGCTAAGTATCATCTTCACCCTAAGGTAGACACTGTTCTTGTATAGCATTTGAGAACTTCATTCCTCAATTTTCTCATTCTATCTGCCCCAGGTTTAGATCTCCACTGTAATCTGTTGCAGCTCCAGCCAGTCACATATTCATCTGATTTTAAATCTCTTACAGCAAAAGCCTTACACTTTTATCTCATTGTGTCATTGTCACAATTGTTCTCACTGATAATGCTATTTTCTACAATACAGCATAGTAAAGATTTTCTCTTTTTATTTTCTTAAAATTCCTTGCCACGTTAGTGGGCACAACCCCAAACTGAATTTAACTCCTGATTTACCACAGCTCTGAGAAGAGCAAGGACATTGACCTCATCCACATTTTCAATCTCATCTACTCTTATTCAATAGATCATTTGCTGCTTCCCTCAACTTAATACATCTCCAAGAAAACCACAACCTTGTCATGGTATGGAGGCCTGCGTGCCTCAATGATCGGGAGAGCTCTGTTGGCTCTTGGCAGGGTCATCCATGCCAAACAGGTCAAAGGGTAGAGATGAGGAAATCTGCAGAAGCTGGAAATTCAAGCAAACACTCAAAATGCTGGTGGAACACAGCAGGCCAGGCAGCATTTATAGGAAGAGGTATAGTCAACGTTTCGGGCTGAGACTCTTCGTCAGGACTAACTGAAAGAAGAGATAGTAAGAGATTTGAAAGTGGGAGGGAGATCCGAAATGATAGGAGAAGACAGGAGGGGGAGGGATGGAGCCAAGAGCTGGACAGGTGATTGGCAAAAGGGAAACAAGGCTGGAGGGGAGAGGATCATGGGAGGGGAGGCCTAGGGGAAAGAAAGGGGGAGGGGAGCACCAGAGGAAGATGGAGAGAAGGCAGGGAGTAATTGTGAGAGGGACAGAGGGAGAAAAAGAGAGAGAGAAAAAAGGGGGGGGGGGTGGAAAAATAAATAAATAAACAAACAAACAAACAAACAAATAAATAAAGGATTAGTCAAGAAGGGGAGGAAGGGCATTAATGGAAGTTAGAGAAGTCAATGTTCATACCATCAGGTTGGAGGCTACCCAGACGGAATATAAGGTGTTGTTCCTCCATCCTGAGTGTGGTTTCATCCTGACAGTAGAGGAGGCCGTGGATAGACATATCAGAATGGGAATGGGACGTGGAATTAAAATGTATGGCAAAGGCAGAGGCCAGTCTAGGAATGATCCACCAGTCCTCCACGTTTGGGGGTTCAGCTCAGGACTAACAACCCTGATTGGTCAAAAAATAAATTGTTATGGAAAAAAGCAATAAGGAATCTTTCTGTATCTGTGTGGAATGGTGTGTTGGCCAAGGACAGCCAGAGACGCAGAACCTTCACTGCTGCCCTAAACACCAGCGGCGTAACTGGCTGTACAGTATATAAGTAAGTCAACCTCACACAACATTGTCCTTCAAGCTTTAATCATCTATCTTCCTCTCTTCAATTTCTGGAGGAGCAATTGCAGCCAGCACAACCCTGGCTTGGCTCTTGTGCCACCTCAATTCCTTCCTCAAAACTATTCCAAGTACACAACATGTAAAGCGATCTTTCACGAAACAACTTGATCTGAAATAAGTGGGTAACATCTGATAAGTAGGTAACAGTCAGGAGAGGGAAGGGGAAGAGTCAGATACTAGAGAGTACCCCTGTGGCTGTCCCCCTGAACAATAAGTACTCCTGTTTGAGTACTGTTGGGAGGGATGGCCTACCTGGGGGAAGCGACAGAGTCCATGCCTCTGGCACAGATTCTGTCCCTGTGGCTCAGAAGGGTAGGGAATGGAAAAGGATGGCAGCAGTGAATGGGGTTATATACTTATATACTTACGGGGTTAGACAGGCGATTCTGTGGATGCAGGAAAGAAACATGGATGGTAGTTTGCCTCTCAGGTGCCAAGATCCGGGATGATTCTGATTGTGTCCACAGCATCCTGAAGTGGCAAGGTGAACAGCCAGAGGTCGTGGTACATATTGGTACCAAAGACATAGGTAGGAAAAGGGAGGAGATCCTGAAAACAGACTACAGGGAGTTAGGAAAGAAGCTGAGAAGCAGGACCTCAAAGGTAGTAATCTTGTTATTACTGCCTGGGCCACGTGACAGTGAGTATAGGAATAGAGTGAGGTGGAGGATAAATGTGTGGCTGAGGGATTAGAGCAGGTGGCAGGGATTCAGATTTCTGGATCATTGGGACCTCTTTCGAGGAAGGAGTGACCTGTACAAAAAGGAGAGGTTGCATTTGAATCCGAGGGGGACCAATATCCTGGCAGGGAGGTTTACTAAGGCTAGTGGGGAGAGTTTAAACTAGAATTGCTGGGGGCTGGGAACCAAACTGATGAGACGGAGGAAGGGGCGGTTGGCTCACAAATAGAGAAAGCTTGTAGGCAGTGCGAGAGAGAGAATAGGCAGGTGATAGAGAAGGGGTGTGCTCAGACTGAATTTTTGAAATGTGTCTATTTTAATGCAAGAAGCATCATGAACAAAGCAGATGAGCTTCGAGTATGGATCAGTACTTGGAGCTATAAGGTTGGATCATTACACAGACCTGAATGGCTCAGGGGCAGGAATGGTTACTTAGGGTGCCAGGCTTTAGATGTTTCAGAAAGGACAGGGAGGGAGGCAAAAGAGGTGGGGATGTGGCACTGCTGATCAGAGATATTGTCACAGCTGCAGAAAAGGGAGGAAGCCATAGAGGGATTGTCTACTGAGTCTCTCTGTGTGGAAGTTAGAAACAGGAAGGGGTCAATGACTCGACTTAGTGTTTTTTATAGACCTCCCAATAGTAACAGGGACATCGAGGAGCAGATAGGGAGATAAATTCCGGAAAGGTGTAATAATAACAGGGTCATTGTGCTGGGAGATTTTAATTTCCCAAATATTGAACAAGGGGTTTAGATGGGGGTGGACGTTTGTTAGGTGCGTTCAGGAAGGTTTCCTGACACAATACGTAGATAAGCCTACAAGACGAGACGCTGTACTTGATCTGGTACTGGGAAATGAACCTGGTCAGGAGTCAGGTCTCTCAGTGGGAGAACATTTTGGAGATAGTGATCATAATTCTATCTCATTTACAATAGTATTGGAGAGGGATAGGAACAGACAAGTTAGGGAGACGTTTAATTGGAGTAGGGTAAAATATGAAGCTATCAAGCAGGAACTTGGAAGTTCTCAGGGAAATGTACAGCAGAAATGTGGCAAATGTTCAGGGGATATTTGTGTGATGCTCTGCATAGGTACGATCCAATGAGACAGGGAAAGGATGGTAGGGTACAGGAACCATGGTGTGCAAAGGCTGTTGAAAATCTACTCAAGAAGAAAAGAAAAGCTTAGAAAAGGTTAAAAAAAAACTAGGCAATGATAGAGACCTAGAAGATTATAAGGCTAGCAGGAAGGAGTTTAAGAATGAAATTAGGAGAGCCAGAAAGGGCCATGAGAAGGCCTTGGCGAGCAGGATTAAGGAAAACCCCAAGGCATTCTACAGGTATGTGAAGAACAATAAGATAAGGCATGAAAGAATAGGACCAATCAAGTGTGGTACTGGAAAAGTATGTATGGAACCAGAAGAAATAGCGGAGGAACTTAATGAATATGTTGCTTCAGTATTCACTACGGAAAAGGACCTTGGCAATTGTAGGGATGACTTACTGCGGACTGAAAAGCTTGAGTATTCAGACATTAAGAAAGAGGGTGTGCTGGAGTTTTTGGAAACAATCAAGTTGGATAAATCACTGGGACTGGATGAGATATACCCCAGGCTACTGTGAGAGGCAAGGGAGGAGATTGCCGATCCTCTAGCAATGATCTTTGCATCATCAATGGGGACAGGAGAGGATCCGGAGGATTGGACGGTTGAAGATGTCATTCCCTCAATCAAGGAAGGGAGTAGAGATAGCCTAGGAAATTATAGACCACTGAATCTTACTTCAGTGGTTGGCAAATTTATGAGAAGATCCTGAGGAGCTGGATTAATGAACATTTGGAGAGGCATAATATGATTAGGAATAGTCAGCATGGCTTTGTCAAAAGCAAGTCATGCCTTATCAGTCAGACTGAATTTTTTGAAGATGTGACTAAACACATTGATGAAGGTGGTAGACCAGTGGGTGTAGTGTATATGGATTTCAGCAAGGCATTTGATAAGGTACACCATGCAAGGATTATTGAGAAAGTAAGGAGGCATGGGATCCAAGGGGACATTGCTTTGTGGATCCAGAATTGGCTTGCCCACAGAAGGCAAAAAATAGTTGTAGATGGGTCATATTCTGCATGGAAGTCGGTGAGCAGTGGTGTGCCTTCTCTTTATGATTTTTATAAATGACCTGGATGAGGAAGTGGAGGGATGGGTTAGTAAATTTACTGATGACACAAAGTTTGGGGGTGTTGTAAATAGTGCGGAGGGCTGTCAGAGGTTACAGCTGGACATCGATGGGATGCAAAACTGGGCTGAGAAGTGGCAGATGGAGTTCAACCCAGATAAGTGTGATGTGGCTCATTTTGGTAGGTCAAATATGATGGCAGAATATAATATTAATAGTAAGACTCTTGGCTGTGTGGAGGATCAGAGAGATCTTGGGGTCCGAGTCCAAAGGACACTAAAAGCTGCTGCACAGGTTGATTCTGTGGTTAAGGAAGCAAACTGTGTATTGGGCTTCATCAATCATGGGGTTGACTTTAGGAGCCGAGAGGTAATGTTGCAGCTGTATAGGACCCTGGTCAGACCCCACTTGGAGTACTGTGCTCAGTTCTGGTAACCTCACTACAGGAAGGAGGTGGAAATTATAGAAAGGGTGCAGAGGAGATTTACAAGGATATTGCCTGGATTGGGGAGCATGCCTTATGAAAATAGGTTGAGTGAACTTGGCCTTTTCTCCTTGGAGCGACGGGAGATGAGAGGTGACGTGATAGAGGTGTATAAGATGATGAGAGGCATTGATCATGTGGATGGTCAGATGCTTTTTCCCAGGCCTGAACTTGCTAGCATGAGATGGCACAGTTTTAAGGTGCTTGGAATCTGGTACAGAGGAGATGTCAGGGATAAGTTTTTTATGCAGAGAGTTTGTGAGTGCTTGGAATGGGCTGCTGGTGACGCCGGTGGAGGTGGATACGATAGGGTCTTTTAAGAGACTCCTGGATAGGTACATGGAGCTTAGAAAAATTGAGAGCTATGGGTAACCCCAGGTAATTTCTAAAATAAGTACATGTTCAGCAAAGCATCTTGGGCCCAAGGACCTGTATTTTGCTGTAGGTTTTCTATGTTTCTATGTTTCTATGAAATAAGATAATCTGTCTTTTGGAAATTTCTACCGCCAATGCATTTTCTCTACACATGTACCTTATATGAGAACTTTACATTTCATTTATTCATCTTTGAAGTTGAATCTTTGGTAATCTTTCTTCCATTGTACACTGCCTGTATTTAGTCATCATATTCATGCGTGACATGGAGTGAACAGCACAACAGCAATCGCTTCAGTACAAGCTGGCCAGGATTTGATGCTGCACTCTGAAGCCCAAATGCAGAGAACGAATTTGCACCAGTTTCCTACCAGTCATACCGTGAAACCAGCCAGAATGCTCTGGCAGGTCTCCCATTTGTACAGAGAAATAGCTGAGAGGGGACAAGGAGGATAGCAAGTAAGTTATGACTTTTTAATTATTTTTCTTTGTGAAAAATATACATTTTAACCTGTAATATATTTTAAAGTTTGAATACTTTCTGAACATTTTTGAATGTATCTGAAAGTTGAGAACAATTAGAAAATTAAAGAATAATTTGTACTGCTTTTTTTTAAAGAATGATGAGGTCTCTACTAGCCTACGTAATGATATTCACACAAGGGTGTGCTATCGTGCATGACTGATTGAGCTGCACAGATTTATGGTCACTCACAACACGCTGGAGGAACTCAGCAGGTCGGGCAACATCCTCCAGGACGGAGGATTCCGGCCCGAAACATTGACTGATCGTTTCCACGGATGCTGCCCGACCTGCTGAGTTCCTCCAACGTGTTGTGAGTGTTGCTTTGACCCCAGCATCTGCAGAGTATTTTGTGTTTACAGATTTACGATTACAAGTTGGTAATAGAAAATCTGCAAAATTCAACTTCACTGCGACATGTGGACTGCTTGCCAGTAATTCGGAGTTCTCTGCAAAATATATTTTTTTCATGCATGTTTTCCTCGATTAAACAAAGCAAGTTATGGCCAGTGCTTACCACAGAATAATATACGGGAATAAAATAGCTCATTTAAATCAATTCTACATTTTTCTAACGATTATAACTAATGATAAAATTCTAAAGAATTAACAATAATAGCTTTTTACAACCCAGTCGAAATGTAAAATTACAATAGGTATTGAATATCTTAATGGAAAATTCTATTCCTTTTATTAATAATTAAAAGTAGATGAAACATTTCTACAAAAATAGCAAGAATAAAAAAATAGTAAATATTATCTGATCAAGCTGTAATTAAAATATGATTAATTTATTATTGCCACAGCAGAATATGAAATGATTCATAATGGTATTAAGAAACTAATAGCTTATTAATGAACAGTTTTGCATTCAAGAGCATCCTGCCATTATATTATTCTGGATTTAAACCATGTTGCTAATTGCTTTGATATAAATTAGGTTCAATGCTACTTTATAAGAATTCCTAAACTATTTCCTATTAATTAATCCTTGTTCTATCTTGTACATCTTGTTACATACCAAAAGGATGTGAATTATTTAAATCCAAACTTCGTAGATATTGCAATGAAAGTTTCCACCTGCTATTTAACAATACAATTGGATGAGGTGTAAACCAGGAATTTTCTGTCAATGTATTACTGAAATGAGCATTAAAGAACTCTGACCTTTGTGCTGCAGAATGAGGACAGCAAAAGACATCAGAAGGGGAGTGACAAATAGGTGAATGGAAAAGTGCTCGGTGAAAGTTTGTACTGATTGGGATAGATTTTGAAGGCAGGATTACAAGAAAAAATACTAGTTATGGGCTCATCGTTAATGCGGAAACTAGCAGAACAATTTAAGGAGGCCCGTAAATATTGTTTTATAAATAGAGAAGCATAATACAAAACAAAGTTAAAAGTAAATCCTTAAAGCAACACACATCAAAGTTGCTGGTGAACGCAGCAGGCCAAGCAGCATCTATAGGAAGAGGCGCAGTCGACGTTTCAGGCCGAGACCCTTCGTCAGGACTAGTAAATCCTTAAGACAGGGTATGGTTATCAATTCTGACCTCTTGACTTCAGGCATCTAGGATTGCTGCACAGACTTTGAATGGTGTGGTATAAAAGAGGTTTATTTTTCCTCAAAGCAAGAGAGCATTGAAATGGTTCTCCGAAAGCCAGAGATGGTTCCGAGGATTGTAGGATTGCCTATTCGCATTTGTTCATGGCTTTGAATGTTCCAGTAGCTGAAAAAATCAGTAACGTGAGGAGGCAAAGAGGCGAAAAAGCTCAAGGGGACATGTTCTTCTTATGCAGTGCATTATTGCATCCTGGGAGCATGGAATGAATGAATGACTGGCAAGGACAGATTAATTTATATTCAGAAAAGAATTGGATACATATATATTAAACCTGCAGTGGAGGAAGATCAGTTGTATGGGATGAATTAAGATCTAGCCAAGGGGTGATACAGATATTAAAACCAATGACTTCCTACTATACATATTAACTATATATACCATAAGGTGAATAATAATAGCTCAATATTTTTTTGCCTTGCACTAAAGTTGTGGGTATATTTACATATCTATCCACAAAGTTAGTAGAAATACAAAAGGATAAAGAATTCTCTGTCTGAAAGAGCCACATTCATGCAGTTGTGCATTTTAACCTCTGGACTTGGATCAGTTCTTGAGATCATTTAAAGCTGATTCCTACTTTGAATGGTTGGAGACATCAGTAATAGAAAAACCATACCACTTCATTGTAGGCAAGATTCAAATTAAGGTGCAATATATGTGTAGGATTCCAGCTCTCAGTGCTCAAGAGCATGCAATAACTTTGGAATTGAGAGTAAGGTATATTCTGAATTAGAAAGAACATTCTTCCAACATCTGAGCCAATATTGAAGATGAATTATTACAAAATCCAAAAAGAACAAAGGGGATCCTGCCTACAAGATGCAAGTTGCAAACATTGCAAGGCCTGCTGGTTGTTCAAATACAGAAGTTTTCATCCTTTGTAAACCATAGGAAGGTTTGAGCACTGTTGATCTAAACATTGTCATAGAGTCATAGAACAGTACAGCAAAGGTACAGGCCCTTTGGCCCATCAGAGGTTACAACGGGATAGCGATAGGATGCAAAACTGGGCTGAGAAGTGACAAATGGAGTACAACCCAGATAAGTGTGAGGTGGTTCATTTTGGTAGGTCAAATATGATAGCAAAATATAGTATTAATGGTAAGATTCTTGGCAGTGTGGAGGATTAGAGGGACCTTGAGGTTTGAGTCCATAGGACACTCAAAGCTGCTGTGCAAGTTGACTTAGACTCTGTGGTGAAGAAGGCATACAGTGCATTGCCCTTCATCAACCATGGGATTGAGTTTAAGAGCTGAGAGGTAATGTTACAACGATATTGGACCCTGGTCAGACCCCGCTTGGAGTACTCTCAGTTCCGGTCATCTTCCTACAGGAAGGATGTGGAATCTATAGAAAGAGTGCAGAGGAGATTTACAAGGATGTTGCTTAGATTGGGGAGTATGCCTTATGAGAATAGGTTGAATGAACTCGACCTTTTCTCCTTGGAGCGACGGACAATGGGAGGTGACTTGACAGAGGTGTATAAGATGATGAGAGGCATTGATCATGTAGATAGTCAAAGGCTTTTGCTCAGGGCTGAAATGACTAACATGGCACAGTTTTAAGGTGCTTGGAAGTAGGTACAGAGGAGAGGACAGGGTTAGGTTTTTCACGCAGAGAGTAGTGAGTGCGTGGAATAGGCTGCCAGCGATGGTGCTGGAGGCGGATACAATTGGGTCTTTTAAGAGACTCCTGGATAGGTATATGGAGCTTAGAAAAATAGAGGGCTATGTGTAACCATAGGTAATTTCTAAAGTACATGTTTAGCACAGCATTGTGGGCTGAAAGGCCTGTATTGCGCTATAGGTTTTCTATGTTTCTATGATGCTGTTCATCAACTATAGCTCAGCATTTAATACCACCATTCCCACAATCCTGATTGAGAAATTACAGAACCTGGGCCTCTGCACCTCCTTCTGCAATTGGATCCTCAAAGTCCTAACCAAAAGACCACACCCTGTGCAGATTGATGATATCTCCTCCTCACTGACGATCAACATTGGTGCAACTCTGGCATGTGTGTTTAGCCCACTGCTTTACTCTCTCTATACCCATGACTGTGTGGTTAGGTGTGACGAAGGCCCGTCACTAACTACGGACAGCACATGGTACAACTGGTAAAACACTCATCCCCAGCAGTAATAGTGACACTAGGCATAGCTCAAATACCATCTATAAATTTGCGGATGATACAACCATTGTTGGGTGAATGTCAAATGGAGACAGAAGGGCATACAAGAGTTAAATATGCCAACTAGTGGAGTGATGTCACAGCAACAACCTTGCACTCTGGAAATGCATTAAATTTCATCTGCCATTTTTCAGTCCATTTTTCCAGCTGGTCCAGATCCCGCAGAAAGCTTTGATAGTCTTCCTTGCTGTCCACTGCGCTACCAATCTTGGTGTCATCTACAAATTTGCTGATCCATTTTATTACATTGTCATCCAGATCATTGATATAAATGACAAACAACACTGATCCCTACGGCACCCAACTAGCTATGGGCCTCCTGTCAGAGAGGCAACCCTCTATTAGCACTCACGGGATTATCTTGAGCAGCTAATGTCTAATTAAATTTACTACCTCATCTTGAATACCAAACGACTGAACCTTCTTGACAGATCTTCCATGCCTTGTCAAAGGCCTTGCTAAAGTCCACATAGACAACATCCACTGCCTTGCTTTCATCAACTTTCCTGGTAACATCCTCAAAAAGATCTCTATTAGATTGGTTAGATATAACTTACCATGCACAAAGCCATGTTAACTATCCCTAATCAGTTGCTGTCTATCAATGTTCCTTGAAATACCTTCCAATAACTTATCCAAAACTGATGTCAGGCTCAGTGATATATAATTTCCTCGCTTATTCATAGAACGTTTCTGAAACAACAGAACAACATCAGCTATCCTCCAGTCTCTGGTACCTCACTCGTGGCTGAGGGCATTTTAAATATCTCTCCTTGGGGCCCCTATAATTTTTGTACTAGTCTCTCACAGGGTTCAAGGGAATGCCTTGCAGGCCGAAGGAATTTATCCAGCCTAATTTACCTCAACAGTAAAACACCTTTTCCCTTGTACTCTCTAAATGGTCCCAAAACTCAATGCTGCTTTGCCTCATTTCTATTGACTCTCTGTCTCCCAAGTAAATACAGATGAAAAAATATATTCTGGAGGGAAGGCCCCAAATCCTTGGCCTTGCCTATTGCCCGTTGCCGGGGCCAGGGTCGAAGTGCTCGGCAGAGATGGTCCCGTTGCATTGGTGTCGGAGATCTGGTTGGAGGTTCGGAGTTTTCGGACTGTGGTCGGATGCTTCCGGGATGCTGCATTGGCAAGTTTGCGGCACTGGAGGTTTACTGTCTGCGTGAGATGATGGGACTTTCGAGAGACTTTGAGATTTTACATGGTCTGTTCTTATCAAATTACGGTATTGCTTTGCACTGTTTTAACTATATGTTATAATTATGTGGTTTTTGTCAGTTTTTCAGTCTTGGTTTGTCATGTGTTTTCTGTGATATCATTCTGGAAAAACTGTGTCATTTCTTAATGCATGCATTACTAAATGACAATAAAAGAGGACTGCGTGTCCTCATAATCTAATAATCTAATATTAATATCCCCAACTCTCTTTCAGCTCCTTGCATAGATGACCACTCTGATCTTCCAGTTTTGCTCCCTGATATCCTCTTGCTCTTAATATACCTATGGAAGGCCTTGGCATTGTTCTTCATGTCTGCTAGAGCAACCTCATTTAAGCCTTCTTTAAGACCATAAGACCATAAGACATAGGAGCAGAATTAGGCTATCTATATTCGATCATGGTTGATCCTTTTGTTTCCTCCTCATCAACCCCAGTTCCCGGCTTTCTCTCCATAACTCTTGATGCTATTTCCAATCAAGAATCTATTAATCTCTGCCTTAAATACACCCAACGTCCTGGCCTCCACAGCTGCATGTGGCAATAAATTCCACAAATTCGCCACCCTTTGGCTAAAGAAATATCTCCGCATCTCTATTTTGAAAGGGTACCCCTCTATCCTGAGGCTCTGCCCTCTTGTCCTAGGCAATCCCCCAATTGGAAACATCCTTTCCACATCTACTCTGTCTAGGCCTTTCAACATTCAAAAGGTTTCAATGAGATCCCCCTGCATCCTTCTGAATTCCGGCAAGTACAGACCCAGAGCCATCAAACGTTCCTCGTATGATAATCTTTTTATTCCTGAAATCATCCTTGTGAACCTCTCTGGACCCTCTCCAATGCCAACATGTCTTCTCTAAGATGAGGGGCCTAAAACTGTTCACAATACTCAAGGTGAGGCTTCACTAGTGCCTTATAAAGCCTCAGCATCACATCCTTGCTCTTGTATTCTAGACCTCTTGAAATGTATGCTAACATGGCATTTGCCTTCTTCACCACTGACTCAACCTGCAAGTTAACCTCTAGGGTGTTCTTCACAAGGACTCCCAAGTCCCTTTGCATCTCAGATTTTGGATTTTCTTCCTGTTTAGAAAATGGTCTGCACATTTATTTCTACCACCAAAATGCATGAAAATACATTTTCCAACATTGTATTTAATTTGCCACTTTCTTGCCCTTCTCCTAATCTGTCGAAGTCTCTCTGCATCCTACCTGTTCCCTCAACACTACCTGCCTCTCCACTAATTTTCGTATCATCTGCAAACTTGGCAACAAATCCATCTATTGCATCATCTAAATAATTTATATACAACATAAAAAGAAATGGGCTCAACACCGACCCTTGCGGAACACCACGAGTCACTGGCAGCCAACCAGAATAGGATCCTTTTATTCCCACTCACTGCCTCCTACCAATCAGTTAATGCTCTAACCATGTTAGTAACTTTCCTGTAATACCACGGGCTCTTAATTTGGAAAGCAGCCTCATGTATGGCACCTTGTCAAAGGCCTTCTGAAAGTCCAAATATACAGCATCCAATCACTACGTCTCCTTTATCTAACCTTCTTGTAATCTCCTCAAAGAATTCCAACAGGTTCATCAGGCAGGATTTTCCCTGAAGGAACCCATGCTGACTTTGTACAATCTTGTCCTGTGTCATCAATTACTCCATCACCTCATCCTTAACAATTGACTCTAACATCTTCCCAACAACCGAGTTCAGGCTAACTGGTCTATAATTTCCTTTCTGCTGCCTTCACATTTTATTAAAGAGTGGAGTGACATTTGCAATTTTCCAGTCCTCTGGTACCATGCCAGAGTCCAATGATTTTTGAAAGGTCATTTCTAATGCCACCATAATCTCTAACACTACCTTTTTCAGTACACTGGGGTGCTGTTCATCTGGTCCGGGTGACTTATGTACCTTTAGGTCTTTCAGCTTTTTGAGTACCTTCTCTCTTGTAATAGTAACTGCACCCACTTCTCTTCCTTCACACACTACAAATTTCCTTTTAATTTCTTCAACCCCCTAATTTCCTTCTGAAGTGTTCTTTTCAGAGATTAAGGGAGCTAGGGCTTTACTCTTTGGAGAGAAGGAGGATGAGAGGAGACATGATAGAGGTGTACAAGATAATAAGAGGAATAGATAGAGTGGATAGCCAGCGCCTCTTCCCCAGGGCACCATGCTCAATACAAGGGGACATGGCTTTAAGGTAAGGGGTGGGAAGTTCAAGGGGGATATTAGAGGAAGGTTTTTTACTCAGAGAGTGGTTGGTGCGTGGAATGCACTGCCTGAGTCAGTGTGGAGGCAGATACACTAGTGAAGTATGGGAGACTACTAGACAGGTATATGGAGGAATTTAAAGTGGAGGCTTATATGGGAGGCAGGGTTTGAGGGTCAGCACAACATTGTGGGCCGAAAGGCCTGTACTGTTCTGTACTTTTCTATGTTTGTATTTTTTACACTCCTCAAATACCTCATTTGTTCCTTCCCGATTATACATTCTATGCACCCGCTTTTTTTTCTTAATATGGGCCTCAATAACCACTGTTCTCTAAACCTGTTATCCTTACCTTTTAGTCTGACCGGAACTTACAAACTCTCAAAACTTCACGTTTGAAGGTCTCACCTTGGCCAGAAAACAGCCTGCCCAATCCACACCTACCAGAGCTTTTCTGGTACCATCATAATTGGCCGCTCTCCAATTTAGAATTTCAACCCAAGGATCAGACCTATGCTTCTCCATAACTATCTTGAAGCTAATTGCATTATGATCACTAGATGAAAAGTGTTCCCCTGCACAAACTTTCATCACTTGCCCTGTCTCATTCCATAATAGGCGATCTAGTATCACAATCCAGTTAGGACATCAATATACTGATTAAGGAATCTTTTCTGAACATATTTGACAAACTCTACCCCATCCAGTCCCTTTACAGTATGATAGTCCCGGTCAATATGTGGAAAGTTATAATCACCTACTATCACTATATAGCAGGTTATTTAGGTTTAATAAAATCATCACTTTGCTCACTGTTTCCAAGAAACCTTATGTGAAAGTAGTCTGCAGCTGGCAACATGGTAACAACTAAAGAGCTGTTGATGTAGCCACGTGAGCAGGGAATTTATATAGCCATTATATCCAGGTATAGAGAAGACAGAAACAGCAGAAAACTTACAGATTAATTAAAATCAAATTGCAGTTTATTGTCATATGCACAAGTACTGTACATGAATGCATAAGTGCAATGAATAATGTACTTAGAGAAACAAAAAAATTTGTGAGAACATATATTAAATATATAGTACACAAAATTATACAAAATAAAATGCTGTGTTGGAGATTAACAGCCAATGAAGTGGATTGCTTCAATTCCTGCAAGATACCTTCAAGGTAGGAACCACAGCAAAACTGATTTACTACAAATCATTGCAACAAATAGCCACACTTTACATGCTGGTAAGAATGCGGTGAACATAGTATCATATTTCACACCACAGGTAAAAAGTTCGAAATTTTGTGTTTGCATAATCCGATTTCTTGCCATGAACAATCAACATCCAGATTTCTGAATAAGAGAGGAGGCGTGCATAACAAAACCTTCTCTTCCTGGGTAAGATTCTTGAGAAAGTCATTTTCAACCAACTCAACAACTTTCTGAATGAGAGCAATATTCTAGTAAAGTTTCAGTCAGGTTTTAGTGCAAACCACGGTTCAGGGACAGCCCTTACCAAAATTGGCAGTGAATTTCGGCTTAGTTCTGATGCCAACAGCGTCTCCTGGATCTAAGTGCTATCTTCAACTTGACCACAACATTCTCCTAACTCACCTTGAGCACTGGACTGGCTCCTTTCTATCGCCTGTAATTGATTTTAGAGAGAATTTTTTTTGTCTGCTGCAGAGAACAATCCTCTAAGAGACACAGTGCACCTTTTGGTGTTGCTCTGGGAATCTGTCTTCGCCCCCTACTCTTCTCCTTGTACAGCTCCTCTTCGGAGACTTCATGAGGGAGTATAAACTTGATTTCCACAGTTATGCAGATGACACCCAATTGTATATCTTGGTTGAGCCTCATGATGATACCACCCTATCTTCTCAGAATTCTGGTACAGCTGCAATAAACAAACGGATGATCAATAATTTCCTAAAACTAAATGTATATAAAACTAAAGCCAAAAGAGATAAGCTTCTTGATAAACTTGGAAACTTGGCTCCCCTTGTAAAATTAGAACTAACTAGCCTGGGAGTATCCTTAAAATTTTAAATTTCAAAGTAAATTTTATTATCAACTTACATACATGTCACCATATACAACCCTGGGATTCTTTTTTCCTGTGGGCACTCAGCAAGTCTATAGAATAGCAGCTATAACAGGATTAATGTAAGACTAACCACAGTACAGAAGAGAACAAACTGTGCAAATGCTAATATATATAAATAGCAATAAATAATAAGAACATGAGATAAGGAGTCCTTAAAAGTAAGATCATTGGTTGTGGGAACATTTCAATGAAGGGGCAGGTGAGTGTAGTTGCCTCCTTTTATTCACCAACCTCTTAAAACACTTCATCACTGTGGATGTAATTGCAACTAGGCGATAGTCATTGAAGCAGATCACCATGCTCCTCTTAGGCACAAATATAATTGAAACCTGCTTGAAGCAGCTGAGTACCACACACTGCTGCAGTGAGAGGTTCAAGATCTCAGTGAACACGCCTGCCAGTTGGTCAGCACAGGTATTTAGTACATGGTCAGTTACCCCAACCGTTCTAGATGATTTCCGTGGATTCACCCTCTTGAAGGCAACCCGGGTGTCAGTTTAGGAGACTGAGATCATAGGGTCATTTGGGGATGTGAGTGTTTGTGATGGTTTCTCCATGTTCTGACAGTTGAAGTGAGTATAGCAGGCATTGAGCTTATCTGAAAGCGAAGCCATGCTGTCTCCCATGCTACTTGATTTAACTTTGTAGGAGGTGATTGCATTAAAGCCCTGCTACAGCTGTCAATCATCCCATAATGATTCAAGTTTGGTCCAGAATTTCCACATTGCCTGTGAGGTGGCTTTCTGGAGATCACGCCCGCACCTCATATAGCTTTCTTGGTCTCCAGACTTGAATGTCTCTGATCTGGCTCTCAGCAGATATTCGATCTCCTGGTTGATCCAGAGCTTCTGATTAGGGAAAACTCTGGAAAATTCTGGGGATGTACTCATCTACAGCTGTTTTAATGAAGTCAATTACAACCATAGTGTGTTCGTTCAAATCTCTAGATGAGTGCTTGAACACGACCCTGTCCCATGTCTCAAAGCAATCTCATAATCGCTCCTCTACCTCCTCCGACCACATTTTAGTTGTCCTCATCTCTGTAGTCTTGCTTTCTAGTCTCTGTCTGTATGCAGGTAGGAGGAGGAAATCCTTGATTCAAATTTCAATTTTAAATCCTACATAAAGAAAGGTACCAGAACAGCATTTCTACACTTAAGAAAAATTGCAAGAGTGCAGCTCATTCTGTCATGTAATGATGCTGAAAAATTAATCCACACTTTTATATAGAATAGACTAGATTAATGCAATGCACTTTTTACTGGCCTTCCAAAGCAAATTATTGACAAACTTCAACTTATTGAGACTTTTAACCAAAACTAGGATCAGGGAACATACATATCACTCCCATACTAGCTACTCTGCACTGGCTTCCTGCATCGTTTAGAATGCAGGAATGGTTTCAAAGCTCTGTTACTTGTTTTTGGTGCTCTTAATGATCTGGGACCACAGTACATCAAGGAATCATTTTTAATAATCCAGCTCGACCTCTCAGGTTGGCTTTTCTCAGTTTCTTAAATTTTAAAAATCTCCTTCAAAAGATAATAGGCTTATCATTTTCTTTGAACTATGCTCCGAATCCTTGGAATTCAAAACCTAAAAGTATATAGGAAGCAGACTCAGTTGATACCTTTTAACACCAGCTAAAAACCTATTATTTAAACTTTTTCTAACATCTTTTTGTCTTTTATTTTCATGTTGGTACTTCTATCACATAATTAAGCACTTTGAATTACATTATAAGTATGAAACGCTCTCTATAAATAAAGTTATTATTATTATTCAGACTTTTTCTCACATCTTGATAACTGAACATTTTCTCTATACAGCAGGAATTAGGGTCTGCTGAGATCCAATCACTGAAAGAATATTGTACTCCAAAAACCATAGGAATACCCTTTTGACTCAATTTCTTCATGTTTTCCTGACTGCAAATGAATATCACCAGCTGTTATTTACCTTGAAATTATTTATCAAGAACTTCTAAAGATCTTCAGTTAAAGTTTGGATGAGAATATTCAACAGAAGATTTGGCCATAGGTCACCATAGCAACCAATCCTCTGAAAGCCGTTGTTTAAAAAAAGAATAACTATGAACTATACTTTGAACTCTCCTGAGGAACCAGATCTTTATTTGATTAAATGTAGCCTTTTCTCTAAATATTTACACTGAATTCATATTATATAATTCAGCAACTGTGTGAATATACATTCTTGTGTCTTTGACTTCAACATTGATAGTAGGCTTATTCAGATTATCTCAACCTTGATTTTGGAATTTGCCTTAAGTGATACCAATATACTCCATTAGAAAATTGTATGTAAAATGTTTTTTTATGGCTCAGATTGGCATATTGTTTAGACCTGTCAATAAAAATCTGAAAAGATCAGGTTGTAAATCTAAGTAACACTTTTATTATTAATAAACTGTGGGTAACGAAATGGAAAGTAAATCAGGACAACCTCCAAATCCCTGAAGAAAACTAAATGGAGATTTATAGCATTTTTACTGGTGTACTTGATTTCCCTGTTTTCACAAGTAATAGAAAAACAATATTGTCACCCACACCTTGGGACCATTGCTCAGCTTCAGTGAAACATTGAAATGTGAGTCAAACCAGTAGCATATGGATGGCTATTTATCAACTGCCAGCTGGAGCAGACACTAATTTGGCTTAATCTCAGTGCAATGTACTGTACATCAATGGAAACAGCAGTCTGTAGCTTGGTCCATGGCAATGGACCAAATCATGCTGGGTCACCTTCAGCACATGTCTGACTTTCATGATGCCTGTTCCACAGATAAATCCAGTCCTTGTGGAAGGTCAGATACTCTGTCACTAGACTCACAACTGAGTCCAACAGCAGAGTTCTGATTCCCCAAAGAAAGTGGCCAGATGAACGATGCATGTTATATTGAAGAGCTCCTGTCTCACAATTATTACATCACAGGACAAGCAGCCAAAGTAATGAACTAGTGCATCGTAAGTTGAAACTCTGTCACAGTAGCTCTGGAATCAAAATTAAGTAAACATGAAATTAAAGTAACCATAAAGATTGTTAAACTAAAGCAGAAAGTTCATTAACATCCTTCAAGGAAGCAAATTTTCTGCCCATGCAATCCGGCTGGCATATGATTTTGGATACGCCAATGTGATTGACATAACTATACACATAATTCAGAGGCAATTTATAATGGACAATAAACACTGGCATTTCCTGTTGATATCCACATCCTGTGGTTGGATGCATTACATCAGGGAAGGATAACATAGGAACGGCGAACAGGCTCATTTAAAACTGGCCTCAAACCATGTGGAAAATCAACATGATGTATTCATTTTAAATTCCAAGTCCTTAGCCACTTAGTAAAGCTTTAATCAGATTTCAATTACTTAAAATGTTTGAAACAGTTAAAAAGCTGCAGGAAATTCAGAATTTAACTTTCACTGAGGGATTTGGCAACTTCTGGTTTAAATATTATTCATCCTTTAGACATAGAAACATAGAAAACCTACAACACAATACAGGCCCTTGGGCCCACAATGCTGTGCCAAGCATCTCCTTACCTTAGAAGTTACATAGGGTTGCCCATAGCCCTCTATTTTTCTAAGCACCATGTTCCTATCCAGGAATCTCTTAAAAGACCCTATCGTATTTGCCTCCACCGGTGTCACCGGCAGCCTATTCCATGCACTTGCCACTCTCTGCGTTAAAAACTTAACCCTGACATCTCCTCTGTACCTACTTCCAAGCACCTTAAAACCGTGCCCTCTCATGCTAGCTATTTCAGCCCTGGGAAAAAGCCTCTGACTATCCACACAATCAATGCTTCTCATAACCTCTATCAGGTCACCTCTCATCTCCCATCGCTCCAAGGAGAAAAGGCCGAGTTCACTCAACCTATTTTCATAAGGCATGCTCCCCAATCCAGGCAACATCCTTGTAAATCTCCTCTGCACCCTTTCTATGTTTTCCACATCCTTCCTGTAGTGAGGTGACCAGAACTGAGCACAGTACTCCAAGTGGGGTCTGACCAGGGTCATATATAGCTACAACATTACCTCTCGGCTCCTAAACTCAATCCCACGATTGATGAATGTCAGTGCATCGTACGTCTTCTTAACCACAGAGTCAACCTGCGCAGCACCTTTGAGTGTCCTATGAACTCGGACCCCAAGATCCCTCTAATCATCCACACCGCCAAGAGCCTTAGATTTAATAGTATATTCTGCCATCATATTTGACCTACTAAAATGAACCACCTCACACTTATCTGGGTTGAACTCCATTTGCCACTTCTCAGGCCAGTTTTATATCCTATTGATGTCCTGCTGTAACCTCCTTCATCCCTCCACACTATCCACAACACCCCCAACCTTTGTGTCATCAGCAAATTTACTAACCCATCTCTCCACTTCCTCTTCCACGTCATTTATAAAATTCATGAAGAGTAGGGGTCCAGAACAGATCCCTGAGGCACACCACTGGTCACCGACCACCATGCAGAATATGACCTGTCTACAACCACTTTTTGCCTTGTGTGGGGAAGCCAATTCTGGATCGACAAAACAATGTCCACTTGGATCCCATGCCTCGTTACTTTCTCAAAAAGCCTTACATGGGGTACCTTATCAAGTGCCTTGCTGAAATCCATATACATTACCCCTACTGCTCTACCTTCATCAATGTGATTAGTCACATCCTCAAAACGTTCAATCATGCTCATAAGGCACTACCTGCCTTTGACAAAGCCATGCTGACTATTCCTAATCATATTATGCCTCTCCAAATGTTCATAAATCCTGCCTCTCAGGATCTTCTCCATCAACTAACTAACCACTGAAGTAGGACTCACTGGTCTATAATTTTCTGGGCTATCTTATCTCCCTTTCTTGAATAAGGGAACAACATCCACAACCCTCCAATCCTTCAGAACCTCTCCCATCTCCATTGATGATGCAAAGATCATTGCCAGAGGCTCAGCAAGCTTCTTCCTCGCCACCCACAGTAGCCTAGGGTACATCTCGTCCAGTTCCGGTGACTTATCCAACTTGATGCTTTCCAAAAGCTCCAGCACATCCTCTTCCTTAATATCTACATGCTCAAGCTTTACAGTCCGCTGTAAGTCATTCCTACAATCGCCAAGATAGATATATAACAAGAGGCTATAGATAAGTGGTTCCCAAACTCTGCTCTCAGACCACAGTGACCCCTATCCATTTCTGGACATTACATAAAATTATAAAAGAATTTTGATTTACGATGCACTGTGAAAGAAAATAAGAATTGCAAATTCAAAGCAGAGATAAATAATTGCAAAAAATATTCAAATCTATTTAATGCTACAAATAATGATATTTATTTGAAATAAAAACAACTTTCATCAAAAAATTTAGGGTGTACATCTGTTGTCCAACTATTCACTCCTTCATTGCTTTTTCACCTTTCAATGAGATGGATGGGCTTGGTGCAGTGATATCAGCTTCTCAACATGTGGCTGAATGTCACTGAGAAAGATTCTCAGATCCCCACTTCAATAATTTGCATTCTGTTTCATTCTGCTTTGAAAGAAATTGGGTTACTGCTCGAAATATGATGTTGGAAAGGTAATAAAGATCATCTTGACCTTTTTTCTATACAGCAGGATAACTTTCAGAGATTTCTTTCTGCAAGTACATGTCTTCATATGATTTTTCAAACCTTAGCTTCAGCTCTGTCATTTTTTAATGAGGACAGTTCTCAGTTCTTCCTTTTTCCTTCCTGTTAATTCCTCATTACAAGTGCTTAGGAATGGACGTAGTAACCAATCTGTAATTTAGATCAAGAGAAGATGCTGAAATCTCTCTGACCTGTTTTTATGCAGCTCACCCAGCTGGGCACAGTATACTTGAAAATCATCATTTGGTTTATTTCTTTATCTTTCAACTCAGAAAGGCTTGGAAATTGGAAAAAGGTCATGATGACCAATGTTGCACTTAAATACAGTTAACCTGAGCAGAAATGTGTTGACTAATTTGACTTTGATATGATTCAATCATTTCCTCGTAATTGAAGATTGACTTCATTAAACTTAGCAAATAAATCTGACAAGTGAGCAAAGTCATGTCTAATATTCTTGAGTTGATTACTGAATGAAGCATTCAAGTCTTCAAAGAATTTTATCAGTTTCATAAAGCCCACAGAAGGATCTCAGACAGTTTTTTTAAAAAAACATCTGACTTCTGCATACAATAGCAAGCATTAGAACTGTTCATCCTTCTCAATACAAAGCTCTCAGAATATCTGAGAATTGAGAGCATAGGACTCGATTTTATTTAACAATGTGAAACAGTTTTTAATAATTTGTGCAGCTGATTGCTTAGGTTTTTCTGTGACAAAATGTTGACTGTGAATGACACAGTGAATGGTAAGTATGTTAAGAAAAGTTTTTTTTTCAGAAATGTAATAACCCTATAGTAGCATCCTGTCATTGATCGTACCCCATCTGTTGACAAGAAGAATGTTGATGAGTGGAGTGTCTTTCTCTTTGAAAAATTGCTCGACAACATGAAATATTGACTCCCCCATTATATCTGTTTCTATTCCCCTTGTAATTAACAACTCTTAGACTCTGCTCTCATCTTTCATGAAGTGACTATAATGTAGAAGCAAAGATTTGTTGCCTTGAAAAGCTTACTCATCCAAATGCAGAGCAAATTATGTTGTTCTAAGCATGTTGCATAATTAATCTTCCACATTCTCAGACATTTCATCTATTCATCTTTGAACTGAGTATCTCCTGAGTGGAATCATTTTAATTATTTGGTCTGATGATTTATGCAAACCTGTACTTAGAACCTCTCCTACTGCTGGCAGAATCACTTATTCCCCACTGGTATGGGGCTTTCCAGATTTAGCAATCAGCAATGAAATCATTGTATGATGCAAGCAAATTATTACAGTTTTGTTGTGAGCTGCTGGCAAACATGCTTTGAAGTGTTTTCTGATTCTGAAAGCTTTCACAAAGTGACTGAAAATAAGCCAAGTTCTTTATCAAAATGTGTTCTTTTCCAAATGTTCAAGGAGCCTAGATAGTTTCAATATCTAATGTGAAAACACTTTTTCACTCTGCAGAATCATTGCCTGCTGTTGCTGCTTGGTGCTGACATCTATCCATTTTTCAGACAGATCACACTATACCATCCACAGCTCTTTTTCATTTGGTCTGCTTCTGCTATTTTCTTTAAAGATTAATAATCATAGTCAATTGCCTATTGTTTAAGTCCAACCTCAAGCGCTACACTCAATAAAGGGGAAAGTTATGACATCATCAAGGCTCAGGCAAAACCTGACTCTCTGACTGAAGGTACCTAAAGTGGACACTAATATTTCATGCAATCCAAGTTGTCAGATTGAGTTGGTCTCATTTTCTTTCATTTGTCCCATGTCCCTCTCATCTTTCTTATCCACATACATGGTTAAAGGTCTTTCAAAAGCTATAATTATACTCACTACTGCCATGTTCTCTGGCATCTCACTCTGAATACTCATCATCCTCTGTGTGAAAATGTTATCTCCCAGGTAATAAATCTTTTCCCACTCATCTTAAATCTAAGCCCCTTAGTTTTAGACTCCACTTCCCTGGAAAAAAGGACATGACCATTCAATATGTCAGCATTAAAGTTGCCTAATATTGATTAGGATCATCCTTTTTGCTTGACCTATCCCACTGTCATCGATTTATATGGCTAATTAAAGCAGATTACATTTCAAATAATTCAAAATCCTCTTTCAACATGCACAAACTATCTGTTTTCTTATGGTGGCTGTTTGGAGAATGTTTGAGAATGTTCAGACCAATAACCAAGTCAGGGGGCTGAACGGCACTCAGTTCAGATATCAGTTCAGGCTTGACAACTGCAGAAAGCCCTGAATGGATGATGGCAATTCAGGTGTCCTGATAGTGCAATTTATATCCCATAAGTAGACTCCACTTTTAACAGTGGAGCTCAGTTTTGAGTGGGATAGAAATCACATTTCAAAAGTTGTATTCTCACCCTTATGTGCATTATGTTAGGAATTCCGGCAGACAATGTTTATAAATGTTTGAAAATTAAATCAATGTTGAAATGCAGTTTATTGAAGTTGTCAATTTTGTCAGTTTGCTTCTCTTTCACATTCCCATTTGTGCAAAGTCACTGATATTGTGTCCAGAAAATATAGATAGAGATTACAAACAAAAGAGACAGGCAAGAAGAAATATATTTTTCAGTTAAGTGACAATTAGGAATCAAAAGTATAATGGTCACAAACTTGAATTAAAATACAATCAAACACAATCAATGGTCAAAAGAAAATTGTGCTGAAATTTGATTTTTGATCATCATTTTATGAGATTTGCCTGAAGCAATGTCAACCTTTCATTCTGCAATAATGCCACTCAATTGATTCTGTTCATGGAAGTTGTGCAGTAGAAACTAAACTTTTGGTGGCATTACAGCTGATTTATCAAAAACACTCTACAGGTGTCAAAGTGGAATTATCTGCCCAAATTGTTTCATCATCTAGTTGCTGTTTCTAAGGTGGTCCACAGCCCCAAGCATAGGTAGTTCATAGTTAAGTGATTGGCTTAAAAGTGACACCATTACTTTTCTGCGCAAAAAGAGCAGATATTATTTAATGTTAGCAATAATGTATATTCTTAACTTGAACTCTATTATATGGTAGAATGCTCTGGTAATCTGATGATGATGTTGGACTTAAACACACTTTCATCTGGTTCATAGTTATGTAAAGAACTGCATATAACCTCTCTCCTGTGGATCAGTTCAATTCTGATATTCATTCCTTAGCATTGAGAGACAGGAGTCAGAAATGAACTAGATGTCAGTAATAAAAAATGAAGAAAAATGGAAACAATAAAAATATAAATTAGGAACCAGTGTAGTTAAGTATTTTACTTTCCTTCATCTAATTCCTGAAAGTAGTATCTACTTGGTTAAATATTTTAAATAATTTTTATAAAGTAATTTTAACATTTTGCCATGTAGTTTATTTGTCAAAAACAGAATTATGCATCTTGAAAGATACACACAACGACTCTAAGTCTTTTTCCTTAATGCTCTGCTCATCAGAGACATTCTAAAACAAGAAAGATGTTTGATTGCAATGAGATGCCAATTGCCAAATATTCAAGTTTAATTGTCATTCAACCATACATGAATACCGATGAATACAGTCAAACAAAACAACGTGACTCGGGGGTCGAGGTGCAAAACACAGCCCAGTCACACAGCACAAGACACATATAACATATATAAAATAGCAAGCACATATACGCTATCTGTAAAATACATTCACACAAAATATATGTAGTCTAAGACCCTGAGTCCATAAATGTTGCAGGACTCTGCAGTCAAACATAATACAGCTTGCCTTCTGCTGAGCGAACATTGGGGAACAGCAGCAACTCCAGCTCAGACACATTCAGTACCACTTCTGGAGGAGTGCAACAACTCCAACGCCTCTCCCCTGGGTGGCTGTAAGTCGGTGGCACTTTGGCTTGAGGCCTAGTCCTCACTGCTCACCTGCTGTCTGCCAATAAATCAATGAATCGGATGCAGCATTCCACATTATCAATGTCCAATAGGGTCTTGAACTCACAGGTAAGCGACAGACGATCATCCGTTATTAGACTGCACACTTGCCTTCGAGCAGCGACACCTCTCTGACACTGGCAGCAGCATAATCTTTCTCCACCAATGAGCAACTCACTAGTCGGGTAGACCTGCAGTATTTTGAATTCTTAATGTTCAGCAGAATCTTGTGATCATTAAAAAAATATGCTTAAAGAGGGCAATCACACCTTTGGTTGACCTTGTGGAAGATGTTGTGATCAAACGTGGTGCCATCTTACAAGAAGAACCATGCTTGTCCATTCTAAGAGCAGGGTTTCAGAATCTATCACCTAAGGCTCAGTCATTGCTTATGGTGCATTCACCTTACAGCAGAGAGACCTCCAGCTTAAACAAACCCCACAGACAAAGTTAGGCTGTGGAAAGATTATGAGAGCAGAGAGGCACAGGTGTCCAGGTTTGATCAAGCACAATCCCACAGAGAGTCTGAACATGGAAATTGTTCAGTAGAAATAATACTCTAGTATGTGGACATGTATTTCCACTTCAGTAATTCAGATGCTGATATTACTGTATCACAACAGATTTTGATGAATTTCCTGTGAACATTTTTCTGCGAAACTGATACTCAGTTATATTTGTGAAACAAAAGCAACATTATTTTAATAGATGAGTAATTATACTTGACATTGATCCAACATTAAAGTAAAAAATGTAGATGTTGTAAGTCTGCAATAGAAACAGAAAATGTTGGAAACATTTTGTATCTGTGTGAGGGGAAACATTTAGATCTGCACATTTTATTTTTTTTAAATTGAAGAAGTCTAAGATGAAATAATTAACCCACCAAATTACAATCTGCCTAAACCTCAGCACCAGTTTGAGAAAAATTGCTCGCATGCAGATCGTGTAGAACAGAATCAGATCAGGGATATTGCCTGATCCACTGAATACTTTCAGAATTTTCTTTTTTTATTTCTTTGAAGTTCAACCTGTGTTTTGTTCTTATGTTATCATTTCTAACGCTACACATCTTTTAAAACTGATTTTTTTGACATTGAATTTACAGTGTAAATAAAATCAATGATGATTTAAATCTGAAGGTTTTTCCTAAGTGGTGAGAGTGTTTTTCTGAACTCTCTCGATTTTCTTGAACTGATGATTACTGAATTTGGTTCAATAGACAGACAGTGGGAAGGAATGGGTGACTGTACTGAACATGGTGCAAAGAAGGAAAGCCAAATATAAACTTATACAATTTTTTGACTGAGCTGGTATCCAAGGGGTGCACAAGAACAGAAACTGCACTCTCCGCCTCCCCACTTCCAAGATAAGATGGATTAATGTCCTCCCACTGCAAAGACTCAGCAGAAATTGGGAGAAGGGGTAACCGTGCCATTTGAGTGCTTTTCATTTGGGAATACTGTCAGAGCCAAATGGTTGACTTACACCACAAAGTACTGGTTAAATTTCTCATGTGACAGAACTAAAGCCAAAAGTAATCATATTGTCCTGGTGAAGAAGAGAGTAAAATGACAATCTTTTGCTGCATTGTGCAAATGAAAAATCGCGGCAAAGTCATTGATTTCTAGACAAAAAAAAAAGTTTTACAACGTTTTCAATACTTGATTTTGAGTTTAGTCACACAAATGTACTTCCCTCCTCAGGCATCCATGTAATTAAAATTCTTTGTTTCTTTACTCTCAATAGCTTAACAAACACAGGTTTTAAACAGAAGTTCACCAAGGACTTTTCTACTTTATGCCGCTCACTGCACGTCTACTAACTTACTTCTCCAGTTCATTCACCTTATTCTTCTGGGAGATGCACCTCTCTCACTAAATCAGGGCTATTCTGATCAAAATTCAGATGTGGGATTTTCTTCCCAAACCTCTGAAAACTGGTGATAAAACTGAACCAGAAGCATAAATCAGAATATTGAGTACAGGAGTTACGGTTTGTTAAAGTTAATGGTGAGGCTAAATTTGGAGCATTGGTCCAGTTCTGATCACCTACCAACAGGAAAGATATCGCTAAGCTTGACAGAGGGCAGAAAAAATTTACAAAGGTGTTGCTTAAACTTGAGAACATGAGTTATATGGAAAGGTTGAATTGGTTAGTACTTTATTCCCTGGAGCGCAGAGAAATGAGGGGAGATTGTATAGAGGTATACAAAATTCAGAAGGGTATGGATAGGATGAATGCTTGTAGGCTTTTTTTCCTCTCATGTTAGGTGAGACTAGCAGTAGAGGTCATAGGTTTAGGGTGAAATGTGAAAAATTTTACGGAAATCTGAGGGGATCTTCACTCAGATGTTGGAATGAGAGTGTGACGAGCTGGCAGTGGATCTAGTGAATGTAGTTTCAATTCTAACTTTGAAGAAAAGCTTGGATAGGTACATGAATGCGAGGGGTATGGAGGGCTGTAGTTTGGTGCAGATAGACGGGATTTGGCAGAAGACAAAGCCAGCAGGGACTGCTGAGCGGAAGGATTTGTTTCTGTCTGTAGCGCTCTATGAATCTATGACTCAATAAATTTATGTAGTGAATACAACAGAGACCATAACTCTGCAGTGTAATGGGTTTACCATTTTTACCAAAATGACCATATAACAGAGGATTGCAGCAAACATGATTTGGTCACATTCATCCCAGAACTTTCAGGTAACGTCGGGCACCTAAGCACAATAATCTTGACCAAGAAAAATGTCTAATCATTTTTAAGCAAGGTCCAGAACAGTGTAGCATCAGTAGAAATAACTTTACAAAATGTAGGAAGTTCACTTTTTCCTCTCCTGCACCACTCTGCCTTTAAAAAGTAATCCCAGTGAGATACTAGTCAAATGACCAAATGAGGCTAAGATCTTACGCTTAAGTACTTCAGTTGTACTTACCCATATTTATTTATTAAAGTCCCAAATTGCAGCACTGTTTCATAGAGATTCATACAGTCATAGAGACATGCAGGATAGAAGCACACCAACCAAGATGCTCGTCTGGGCTAGTCTCACATGCTTGTGTTTGGTCCATAACCTTCTGTTCTTTAGCTATCCAAATAGCCATCCAAATTTATTTTTCAAAGCATTTAATGTACCTGACCATCACCCTTTCTGTGTAAAAAATCTTGCCCCTTAGACCCCCTTTAAAGCTTTCCCCTCTCATCTTAAACTTATGTTCTCTAGTTTTGGACTTGCTACACATCGGAAAAAGACTGTGGCTAACTAACCTATTAAACTATTGATGCTCTTCATAATTTTATAAACTTTACAAAATCAGCTGTTCCCTCCAGGGAAAACAGTCCTGGCCCATTCACATCTCTCCTTATATCTTGTATCCTCCAGTCCAAGCAACATCCTTGTGAATCTTTTCTGGAACTTCTCTGTCTCTGATCACGTCCTGACATTTGCTTAAGCCAGTAATAGTATTTTTGATATTGAGGCCTGTGTGGTTGGCTGCCCCTGCATTACGCAGGTGGGCCTCACACAGAAATGCAACAGGACAGTACACACTTCCACAGATTCCTTTTGGGATCTGGACTTCACCAGCTGTCAAGGCCAATCTAGGAACCTAGCCAACCACACACTCAGAAGCCTCTGTGCTACATTGTGCTGTGTTGGACTATGCCCAGATTAAAAAAAAAAATGCCCTGGTATCATGCCAGATGGGACAGCTTAAATCAACAGCAAGTGATCAGTGATAAGTATTGGTCACACTACATATGGAGTGAATATTGGTCCCGATATCTAAGAGGGGATGTACTGCATTGGAGCGAAGGAGGTTTATGAGAATGATACTGGGAAAGGACGAGTTAAGATATGAGGAGCACATGGAATTGATACTCAGTTATATTTGTGAAACAAAGGCAAGGTTTTGATTTGATAGATGTGTAGTTTTACCTGACATTGATTTAATTTTAAAGTAAAAATGCAGATGCTGCAAGTCTGTAATTAAGACATAAAATGTTGGAAACATTTGACAGGTCAGGCAGTGTCTGCATAGGGAGAAATATTTAGATCAGCATTTTTTAAAATTTTAAAATTGAAGAGATCTCAGGGGAAATAATTAACCCACCAAATCACAATCTGTCTAAACATCAACACCAGTCTGAGAGAAAATGTTCATGTGCAAATCAGGTAGAATATTATCAGATCAGGGATTTTGCCTGATCCGCTAAGCATTTTCAGAAATCCCTATATTTGTTTCTTTAAGGTTCAACCTTATCATTTCTAACACTATACCTCTATTAAAACTGAGCTTTTTGTTCATGGCTTTGCAATTTCTTTTTAAGGTATTGAAAAATCCTGCATGTTTCCTGAAATATTCGAAAATTGCATGGCCCAGAATTGTGACTCTCACCATTAGGTATTGGGAATATTGGACTGAATATGTTTACCTTAACCCAAATGCCTTCCAATACAGACTTTTGAATGAATTTATAGTGACATTTGTCTAAACAAAATCAATGATGCTTTAAGTTTGAAGGCTTTTCCTAAGTGGTGAGAGTGTTTTTCTGAACTCTGGTTTTTCAAGAACTGATGATGTCAGTTTCCCTCAAGAATTTGGATACATAGGCCAGACAGTGGGAAGGAATGGGTGACTGGACAGAACTTGGTGTAGAGAAGGGAAGCCAAATATCAATTTATACAATTTTCTGACTCAGCTGGTACCCAAGGGGTGCATAAGAACAGAAACTGCACTCTCTGCCTCCCCACTTCCAAGACAAGATGGACTAACGTCCACTGCAAGGATTCAGCAGAAATGTCACATGGGAGATTGTGCTATCTGAGTTCTTTTCACTTGAGAATATTGTCAGAGCCACCTCCATGTACTAGTTAAATTTCTTGTGTGACAGAACGTATGCCAAAAGTAATCATAATGTGCTGCACTGTTGGAGAGGGAGAGAGTAAAAGGATAATTTTTTGCTGCATTGTGAAAATGAAGAATCACAGCTAAGTCATTGATTTCTAGACAAGAAAAAGCTTTACAATGTTTTCAATACTTGATTTTGACTTCAGTCACACAAATGTACTTCCCTCCTCAGGCATCCATGTAATTAATTTTTTTTTGTTCCTTTACTCTCAATATCTTAACAATTATGCTTTTTAAACAGAAGTTCACCAAGGACTTCTCTATTTTATGCTGCTCACTGCACTTCCTCTGACTGACTTCTCCAGCTCATCTGCCTCATTCCTCAGGGAGGTGCCCCTCTCTTAATAAATCAGGACTATTCTGATCAAAATTCCGATGTGGGATTTTCTTCCCAAACCTCTCAAAAGTGGCGATTGAACTGAACAGAAACATAATTCAGAATATTGAGTGCAAGAGTAATGTTTTTTTAAAGTTGATGGTGAGGCCGAATTTGGAGCATTGGTGCAGTTGTCACAACTACAGATTTGGCAGCGCAGTAGATACTGCAATTGTGCTTGTGAATTTGCACATGTCAGGTAATTATTATTTAATCATGATAGTATTTAACTTCATACTTGTCATCGTAGTGCTTGTCGAGACTTGGACAGAGCATAGCAACACTTCGCTGCCTGTTTGCTTTCGACCTTCCCTGAGAAATTGGACTTTCAAGTCAACTGATTCTGAAGACTAGTGGTACCTGTTTAATGTTTAGGTTTTCTTTTCAGCCGCAGTGTAAGCTTTGTTTCCTACTTTGAGAGTTTTAGTTAATGGCCCTATTTGGCCTAGCATTTATTGTTTATTTTCCCTTTAACAGTGTTCACATTAAAGTTTGTGAACTATTGACCTGCTTCATTGTCTCTCACTCTTGTTACGTACCCCGTAACTGGGTTGCCAAACCAGCAGAAATGGATCACTCAGTTGGAGTCTGGAGTACTAGAACTAAGAAAGTTTTATTAAAGAAACAAGCAACACAGTAATCGAAAGGATAATAAATGCAACAGTTCAGCGATGATAAACACACATGTGCACAGAATTAAGATAACAGCATCAATCAAGCTCTATCGTTGTCTAGGGGTAAATGACCAAATTTCAAAATGACTCAAAGTTCAGTCCAGTTCAGTTCAGTTCGCAGTAATCGTTGCCATGGCGATGGACAACGTGGGGGAAGAGAGAGATAGAACAGGAACAACTGATCATTCAGAACACTGCTTCACTCACAGACCGGCGAGATGGCTCACAAGCAGCTTTTGGGTGGGTCCTTGGTGATGTCACCTGAGGTCACCGACTGTGACCCCTCCTCCAGATGCGGTCGATCCTCTGCAGTGAACCCGGCACCCAGGCAAGGGCGGACACACACCGGGTTCCCGCTGATCGTCCCTTTCCACCCTGGTCGTTGTCTGATACTTCTCACCCACTCGTGAGAGGCGCACCGCTTCCAGGGTCTCGTTACCTCGGGTGGCGTGTGTGTGTTCTTAGCGAACCTGTCCCTTTTTATCCCCCTGCTGGGGTATCGCCTGTCCATCACTTCAAACAGTTCAGGGTTCAAAGGGGGAGCCGCTCCAGACAGCTCTCTCTCTCCCACGTCCCTTCATTACACATCTCCAGACGCTGCTCCATTGTTCCTTATCTCTCCTTCCCCTGAGGGCAGGTGGCAGACCAACTGCTGGTGTCGCTGATGCTAACCCAGGCCAGCAAACATCTTAATTTTATGTGTATTCTCGTAACACTCTACACTTGGGCCATATCCGAACCGGGTAACAGCAAGTCTGAACAACACAAAGATGGACCCAGCAGAGAGAGAGCTGCTGATCTTGGCCGTGAGATTCATTGGTCAGGTAGGAGACAGGCTACAGGCAATGGAATTTGTTCTCAGTGAAGTTATGGAGGCAATGAGGCAGATAACCTTGTGCCGACAAGCCCAGTCTCACTTGGAGGAACAGGTATCATCCCAAGCAGCAACTGTGCAACAGCTCACCACAGACAATCGGACTCAGGTGTCTGTAATTTCCACACTCATGGGTCGCAGTCCAGGAACCTACTGTGAGCAGACAGCATCAGCTGACAGCCATTAACATTCTCGCCAGCTCAATTCAGCAGCTTCAGGCCACCTCAGTCCCACTCCCAGCATCTCCCAGATTTCTCCTTTTCTGATGCCCCGACAATCTCTGCTACTAATGCTCCTGTTCCTGCGCCCAGACCAGAGCCAACTCCCACGACCGTACAGGAACCAAGTATTCCACCACCAGGCAGATATTCTGGTGATCCTGATGGTTGTAGGAATTTTATTACCCAGTGCGAGCTGACATTCCAAGCTCAGACTGGTCGTTTTGGTGATGATGCGCGAAAATTGCAGTACGTGCTCAATCTTCTTGACGGACCTCCACTCAGCTTGTTCAACGCTTTATGGGAGCAAGGATACCCCGCAGCCCAGTTGTTCCGACACTTTGTGGCGACATTAAGGAGGGTTTTTAATCTTCCAGTACGGGGTCAGGAGGCTGCCCACCGACTCTTACACCTGTGCCAAGGCAGAGGAACGGTGAGAGCCTATGCAGTGAAATTCCGTACCCTTGCAGTAGAGATGGGATGGAATGAGAGATCTCTCATCACTGCCTTCCAGCATGGACTGAACACAGGGATCCGGCATGAGATCACAGTCCGGGACGAGCAGGATAGTTTGGATGACCTGATTAATCTGGCTATTCAAATTGACAACCGGGTAACTGAGTGGCGCAGGGAAAGAATGTTTCAAACTTGCTGCACACCGCCCGATCACCATCTTTCCTTGCCCTCTCCCCTCCCTCACTTGATCACCATCTCTCCTCGCCCTCTCCCCCTCCCTCACCACCCAGCACCCAACCCATGGAGGAGCCTATGCAAGTGGGGTGAATGCACCTGTCTCAGGAGGAACGAGAACTGCGCCAGAGAACAGGTTCCTGCCTCGATTGTGGTGAACCAGGACACTCTCGGGTGGCACGTTCCAAGTGTCCGGTGAAAGAGAATACCCGTTAGCAGGGAGGGAAATTCTGATGGGTCGGATTTCTCTTCAGTCAGCTTCCCCTAACTCTGTAATGCTTGCAGCTTCCTTGTCATAGAGATCTCAGACCCATGAACTTAAGGTGTTTATTGACTCTGGTGCAGCCGGGAATCGTATGGACATCTCTCTCGCTCAAAGATGGGGAGTTCCAACTCAGGAATTAAGAGAAAAGATCAGAGTCAAGGCACTGGACGGTCAACATCTGGGTACCAGCCAGATCCACCTTTCCATCCAGCACCTCCAACTGATGCTCGAAGGCAACCATCATGAAGAAATATCTTTCTATCTAGTTAATTCACCTGAAATGCCACAGGTACTTGGTCTCCCCTGGTTATCCTGACATAACCCACGGATTGATTGGTCTCTGAAGGTACTCCAAGAGTGGGGACTGGCATGCCTGTCTAACTGTCTCGGTCCAGCTCAAGCTCCGTTCCATGAATCCCCTCCTGTGTCAGCTAAGGATGTGGACCTGTCTGGGATTCCAGCCGAATATGCGGATTTTCTTGAGGTTTTCAGTATAAGAAAGGCCACCACACTGCCCCCACGCCGGCCATGCGACAGTGCCATGGACCTCCTACTTGGCATTAGTCCTCCCGGGGCCAACTCTATTCCCTCTCTCGTCCTGAAATGGTGGATGCATCTGATGCAGGCATTGGAGCTGTCCTTTCTCAGCACTCATTTGCAGATAGCCGGCTGCATCCCTGTGCCTTCCTTTCCCATCGCTTGAGTTTGGCGGAGAGGAATTATGACATTGGGAACCGGAAGCTTCTGGTTGAAGTGCGCATGCACCGGTCATGCATGCAGTCTGGTACAGCCGTTCCGATCTATTCTTACTTTCCTCTTCTTACTTTTTAATTTACGTTATTTTTTGTATTTTTTTTCTCACGGTAACACATCGAAGCTGCACCCTCTCTAACATGCTGGTAGAGAGAGTTTTATTTGGGTCTTTTTTAGCGCTGGAAATGGTTACATCCCGACAAGCGGGACAGAAGCAAGGTTGCATTGTGTATTCCAGAAACCAGCTAATGTCGGCTCGTTTAGCGAGCAGAGCGGCGGACACCCCTGCTGAAATCCGGAGGAAAACACACAGAGGATGCAGAGGGGGATCACAAAGTTGAGGAAAGAGGACCGGGTAGAGACAACAGATACTTATGGAGAAGAGGAGTTCGGTGGGTAATACCATTCCGGCTGACCGGAGGTGCACTGAGAGCGGTAAGCATAAAGGAGTTGGGTGCTTACTGATCTGGTTAACAACAGATGGTGCAATCCAGGGCATATTACAATCGAAGAACGTGTTTGCAGACTGGATATTGAATATTTTGCTGTTGGACTTCGGCCACATTCCACCGTGATACAACACTTGGTGGCACGGGAAGTCGTTCCTGCCTGTGGCCATCGAACGTGCAGCTCCTCCCGTGGAGGGTCAGACACTCTGAGCCAATAGACTGGTCCTGGACTTATTTTCCATCTGGCATAGTTTGCATTTTGTTGTTTGATTGTTGGTGGTTTTTGTATTGTTATATTTACGCTCTATTCTTGATTGGTGCAGCTGTAACAAAACCAAATTTCCCTCGGGATTAATAAAGTATATCTATCTATCTATCTATCTATCTGTCAAGGAGGCTCTAGAGGAATGGTGACACTGGCTGGAGGGGGCAGAGCATCCATTCTTGGTCTGGACAGATCTCAAGAACCTCTACAATATTCAGGATGCTGAGAGACTCAACTTTTGTCAAGCCCAGTGGGCTCTCTTCTTCACATGGTTCAATTTCATCCTCACTTATCGTCCCGGCAGCAAGAATACAAAGGCCGATGATCTCCCCTAGCAGTTCGACAATGCTGATTGCTGCTCCGGTGATCTGGGGAATAGTGGCAGAGGTGAGGGCCGCCCAACAACCAGATCCAGGCCCGGATGGAGGACCTCCCAACCAGCTGTTTGTCCTTGCTATAGTGCATGCCAAATTGTTGGAATGGGGTCACTCCTCCGATCTGGCTGGACATCCGGGAGTTCAACGGATTCAGGAGTTTATAAAGAGACAATTTTGGTGGCCACCTATGTCCCAGCATGTCCATAACTTTGTATCTGCCTGTCCCACCTGTGCTCGAAACAAGGCGCCACACCAGCGTCCTGCAGGTCTGTTATGCCCACTGCCTGTGCCCCACCATCCCTGGTGCCACCTCTCAGTAGATTTCATCACTGGTCTGTCCCCGTCTAATGGAAACACCACCATTTTGGTCGTTGTGGATCGATTTTCCAGGGCTGCCCACTTCATTGCCCTCCCCAAGCTCCCATCAGCTCGTGACACTGCCACACTCATGGTTCAACATGTGTTCAGGCTCCAGGCTTTCCTCAAGACAGAGTGTCTGATCGTGGACCACAGTTCACTTCCCGCTTTTGGAAGGCTTTCTGCTCTCTTGCAGGAGCCACGGCCAGCCTTTCATCTGGTTAGTCATAGTCATAGTCATAGTCATACTTTATTGATCCCGGGGGAAATTGGTTTTCGTTACAGTTACACCATAAATAATTAAATAGTAATAAAACCATAAATAGTTAAATAGTAATATGTAAATTATGCCAGGAAATAAGTCCAGGACCAGCCTATTGGCTCAGGGTGCTTGACCCTCTAAGGGAGGAATTGTAAAGTTTGATGGCCACAGGCAGGAATGACTTCCTATGATGCTCAGTGTTGCATCTCAGTGGAATGAGTCTCTGGCTGAATGTACTCCTGTGCCCAACCAGTACATTATGTAGTGGATGGCAGACATTGTCCAAGATGGCATGCAACTTGGACAGCATCCTCTTTTCAGACACCACCATGAGAGAGTCCAGTTCCATCCCCACAACATCACTGGCCTTACGAATGAGGTTGTTGATTCTGTTGGTGTCTGCTACCCTCAGCCTGCTGCCCCAGCACACAAGAGCAAACATGTTAGCACTGGCCACCACAGACTCGTAGAACAGCCTCAGCATCGTCCAGCAGATGTTAAAGGACCTCAGTCTCCTCAGGAAATAGAGACGGCTCTGACCCTTCTTGTAGACAGCCTCAGTGTTCCTTGACCAGTCCAGTTTATTGTCAACTCGTATCCCCAGGTATTTGTAATCCTCCACCATGTCCACACTGACCCCTGGATGGAAACAGGGGTCACCGGTGCCTTAGCTCTCCTCAGGTCTACCACCAGCTCCTTAGTCTTTTTCACATTAAGCTGCGGATAGTTCTGCTCACACCATGTGACAAAGTTTCCTACCTTAGCCCTGTACTCAGCCTCATCTCCCTTGCTGATGCATCCAACTATGGCAGAGTCATCAGAAAACTTCTGAAGATGACAAGACTCTGTGCAGTAGTTGAAGTCCGAGGTGTAAATGGTGAAGAGAAAGGGAGACAAGACAGTCCCCTGTGAAGCCCCAGTGCTGCTGATCACTCTGTTGGACACACAGTGTTTCCACCCCGAATCTAATGGCCAGACTAAGAGAGTGAACCAGGAGTTGGAGGCAATCCTGCACTGTCTTACCTCTTCCAACCCCACGTCCTGGAGCTCCCAATTGGTTTGGGCAGAGATCGCCCACAATAACCTCCATTCGTCCTCCGCCGGTATGTCTCCCTTTGAATGCCAGAAGGGGTTCCAGTCCCCTTTCTTCCCTGATCAGGGGATCGACGTAGGAGTTCCTGCTGCTGAACAGCTGATCCAGCGCTACAAGCGCACCTGGAGACGAGCCAGGGCTTCTGTGCTGTGCGCCCAGACACAGCGTTCCCGGCAGACTGACTGGCTTTGTCGACAAGTAAGGCCATTCAAGCCAGGAGAGGAGGTCTCGTTGGAATCAAAGGTTCTTCCCTTGAAAGTCGAGAACCGGAAATTGGCACCACACTACATGGGACCATTTGTTGTGGAAAAGGCTGTCAACAAGGTTTCCTATAGATTGCGTCTATCAACGTCATTGAAGGTCCACCCAGTATTCCATGTTTCCCAGCTCAAGCCAGTTACTACCTCTCCCCTGGCCCCCGTCACCCCACCTCCCCCTCCTCCCCGCCTGGTGGATGGTTCCCTTGTCTATACTGTGCAGCGCCTCCTGGCATCTCACCAGGTATGTGGTAAGGTCCAGTACCTTGTGGACTGGAAAGGGTATGGCCCAGAAGAACGTACTTGGATCCCGGCAAAGGATATCTTGGACAAGTCGCTGATCCGGGACTTCCAGCTGATGCAGATCTGTGGCACCTCGGGGCCACGCCTAGAGAAGGGGGCCCTGTCACAACCACAGATTTGGCAGCGCAGTAGATATGGCAAATGCGCTTGTGAATTTGCACATGTCAGCTAATTATTATTTAATCGTGATGGTATCTAACTCCATACTTGTTGTTGTCGTGCTAGTCGAGATTTGGACAGAGCACAGCAATGCTTAGCTTTGCTGCTTCTTTGCTTTTAGCCTTCCCTGAGAAATTGATCTTTTGAGTCAACTGATCCTGAAGACTAGTGGTATTCGTTTAATGTTTAGATTTTTTTTCAGCTGCAGTATAGGCTTCATTTCCCATTTTGAGAGTTTTAGTAAATGACCCTATTTGGCCTAGCGTTTATTATTTCGTTTTCCCTTTAGATTATGAGAACACTCAGTCCTCTTTTATTGTCATTTAGAAATGCATACATGCATTAAGAAATGATACAATGTTTCTCCGGAGTGATATCACAGAAAACAGGACAAACCAAAGACTAACATTGACAGAACCACATAATTATAACATATAGTTACAGCAGTGCAAAGGAATACCATAATTTGATGAAGAACAAACCATGGGCACAGTAAAAATAGTCTCGAAGTCCCTGAGTCAATTGACTCCTGAGTCCCCAATAGAAGGCGGCAAAAGGGAGAAACTCCCTGCCATAAACCTCCAGGCACCGTCAACTTGCCGTTACCTTGGAAGCAGCCGACCACAACCGACACTGAGTCCATCCGTCTGAAAACTTCGAGCCTCCAACCGGCCACTCCAATACAGTCTCCCGAGCGCCATTCTCTGCCGAGCGCCTTCGACCTCGCCCCGGCCGCTGAAACACGCAAAGCTGAGGATTCGGGGCCTTCTGCTCCGGAGATTCTGGTTACCACATAGTAGCTGCAGCAGCGAAGCGGGCATTTCAGAGGTTTTCCAGATGTTCCTCCATACTCTCATGTCCGTCTCCATCAAATCAGACTGTTCACATTATATTAACACTGTTCACATTAAAGTTTGTGAACTGTCAACCTGCATTAGTGTCTCTCACTCCGCACTCGGGCCATATCCGAACCTGGTAACAGCAGTTCTGCTCACCTACCAGTAAGAAAGATATCAATAAGCTTGAAAGGGCAGAAGAAATTTACAAAGCTGTCGCTTGGAATTGAGGACAAATGCTATATGGAAAGGTTGAATAGGTTAGTACTTCATTACCTGGAGCGCAGAGGAATGAGTGGAGATCTTATGGAGATATACAACCTCTATAAGATCTCCACTAATCAAGGTCATGTGAAGCCTTGGGAGCAGGTGGTGGATGTTCATATGAGCAGCTGGTGCGTATCTGGTTATGTGACCACTGGCATTTTCGACAATGATGCCTGAATTGTTGGCTGCCCCTGCACTCCAATGGTGGGTATCCCACAGAATGCAACAGGACAGCACCGACTTCCACAGATTCCTCTTGGGCTCTGAATCTTACCAGCTGTCAAGGCCTCTCTGGGAACACAGCCAGCCACACTTCAGAGGCCTCTGTGCTACATTGTGCTGTGTTGGACCATCCCTAGATTTAAAAAATGTGCTGGGATAATGCCAAATAGATCAGCTTGGATCCACAATAAGCGATAAATGATAATATATTGCTCACACAACGCACACAAAATGTTGGTGGAACGCAGCAGGCCAGACATCATAGGAAGAAGCACAGTCGATGTTTCGGACCGAGACCCTTCATCCCGACGAACAGTTTCAGCCCAAAATGTCGACTGTACTTCTTCCTATGGATGCTGTCTGGCCTGCTGCGTTCCACCAGCATCTTGTGGTGCCCTGACGAAGAGTCTCGGCCCGAAATGCCGACTGTGCTTCTTCCTATGGATGCTGTCTGGCCTGCTGCGTTCCACCAGCATTTTGTGCGTGTCGTTTCAATTTCCAGCATCTGCAGATTTCCTCATGTATTGCTCACACTATATTTTGAGTATTGAGTTGTAAGCCCCATATCTAAAAGAGAATTAGAGCGAAGGAGGTTTTTGAGAATGATAGCGGGAATGGGTGGGTTAAGATATCACGAGCCTTTGATAGCTCTGGCCTGGACTCACTGGAGTTAAGAAGAATGAGAGGGGATCTCATTGAAACCTACCAAACATTGGAAGGTCTAGATACAAGTGAAACTGGAGAGGATATTTCAATTAGTGGGAGATTTTATGACCTTGGAATATTTTTTGTCACTAAATTTCATCATGCTGAAAATAAATATTGCTCATCCAGAAATATCCTTCAACAAGGATCGATGATATAAGCAAACCAAAAAATGAAAGTAATTTGGCACCATGCTAATTGGATGTGGTAATCCTAATGTTTTTAGCCTTGGTTCCTCATGGAAAGCATTACTGAGGACTCTTCTTCTCATCACTCAAACCATCCAAAAGGACAGCAACCTAACCCTGTAGATTAAAAAAAACATTATTTAATTTCTAGTGAAATGTCCCAGAAATGAAATTAAAGTGTTTGTTCTAGAATTTAAAAAATCTGAAATTGTCAAATGCATTCAGAAGTTTCATCTTATAAAAATATTTTTAAAAACCCATTTTTTAAAAGAAGAATTACATTTCAGCTGCATTATCAAAACACTAAGCTACTCAAAGTGATAAGGAACTCAGGAATCAGAACAGAAAATGCTGGGAGTAAACAGGCTGGTTAGTATCTGAGAAGTGAGAAAATGGAGCTCTGATGAAGAGTCACTGCCCTGAAACATTCACACTCGTTTCTCACTCCACAGATACTGACTGACCTGTTTAGCACTTTCAACACTTCCAATTTTATTTTGGTTTTCCAGCACCAACATTTTTGTTTCTGCTTTCAATTAAAGCCAGGTTTTTGTTGGCTTTTGTTTCAGCAATAGCCGTTATCAAGAGATTGTCTAATAATCTTAACTGTTTAATTTTTGGATAGATTTCTGAAATGTTTAACTCCCTAGGCTCCGACCAAATAATCTTCCAATCTTAAGCTTGCACTTGCAATAATTTTTAAAAATGTGATTTTATTTTTAATAAAAGTGATGCCTGTTGAAGCTTTTAATATGAAATTTAAATTCCTATGCTTGTCATTTTCCCGGCAAAGATTGGAAATCACTTGAATTAAGTAAACAGCTAGGAATCAATCCTGCAGAAACCCAATATAATGGCCTCTGTTGTACTTACCCGTCAAAGAAAGAGAAATGAAATAATTCAGTTGCCCTTAGCCTATGTCAGTTTGCTTTGACTGAGTACAAGTCAGAAAACTCTTCATTATAATAGCACTTTTTACAGTCACAAGATGCTTAACGAGCTTTGGAGCAAAAGAAATTAAACTGTCTCTTGTGCCAAGATGAGTCCACCCTCAGGCTGGAGGAGCAATACTTTATTATGTCTGTGTTGCCTCCAACACTGTGTTGCATGAATATTGATTTCTCCTTCTGGTAAAACAATTTTTCCCTCACCCTCCCTCTTCTCCTATCCCCTACTCTGGCCTCTTATCTCTTTGCACCTGCCTATCACCTCTCCTTGTGTCCCCTCATCCTCCCCTTTCTTTTATGATCCACTCTCCTTTCCTATCAGATTATGTTCTCTCTAGCCATTTATCGTTCCTACCCAGCGACACATATCACCTTCTCATTATCCCCCTTTCTCTTCTCCAACCTTTTTATTCTGGTGTCTTCTCCCTTCCTTTCCAGTCCTGAAGAAGGATCTTAGACCAAAACGTCGACTGCTTACTCATTTCCATAGATGCTGCCTGGGTTGCTGAGTTCTTCCAGCATTTTGTATGTGTTGCTTTGGATTTCCAGGATCTACTGAGTTTCACGTAATAAAGCATTTACTTTTGCAGTGTAGCAACCTATGCTAACTGTACTCTGGAATCAAGGTCACCTAATTCACAACAATTGAGCTTCAGTTAGCAAACACTTGTGTTTGTGCGTGAATGGAGGCAACATTCCAGACATGATTGGCTCATTCACTGAAGCGTATGAGAGGATGGGCAGCACTCAACGTCTAAGATGCCAATATGCACCCACATGCTGCCCTCTATCAATAAATGTTCATGGTGAGACCCTGGAAGGCCACTTCCTATATCCTGGGCACCATTTATTAGTGAAGGTTGACAATAAAGTTCAACTCTACCTTTAATGCAGTTGGTCAAGCTTGGGACGACTGAAGGGAAAAGGCAACAGAAGGTTAATACATCAGATATGGCACAAATCTTGATGGTGATTTCTAACCTTCTGCATGGCTCTGAGACCTTCATTAGACAGTGGAAATACACCTCCAAAGTTGTCCTTGCAAAATCCACCAAATTCATAAATGAACCAATATCAACATCCTTTACCAGGCCAACATCTCCAGAACAGAGGGTCCAGTTACTCTCTTCCAGCTATGCTGGATGGGCCAAGTCATTTGAATTCCTGATACCAATCTTTTGAAACAGGTGCTTTGTTGAAAGCACTTTTATTGGAGAACATGTGCTCAAAGCTTTCTTGAAGAAATGCAACGTCCACCCTGAATCCTGGGAATCTATGATCCTCTACTGCTGTAAGTAAAGATGCAACATTTGGGTGAGGTATTGAGAACCTTGAAGTTTGGGAGCACACGGAAGCCCAGCAAAAATAATGGAAACAGTGCACAATGCTTATGTAATTTTTTAATATCCCATCCGAAAATAGTGCGTTTAACAGTACTACATTCCCCCAGTACTGCATCACTGTGTCAGAATTTGTGCTCTAGTTCAAAGTTCAAGTGACCCGGGTACAAACCTGATCTTCAGTGTTGACAGTGTGCAGTTTGCATCTTCTTCTTATGATCACATTTTCCCCTGGTGTTGCAGTTTTCCACTATATTCTAAAGACTTTCTGGCTAAAGCTTCATCGGATACAATAGGTGACCTCTAGTGTAGCTGGGTGGAAAATCATAAAGTCAAAGTGTAGAACTGGACTCTTTGGCCAACTGAGGCATACAGGTAATCAAAAAGAGGCCACACATAGAAACATAGAAGCATAGAAAAATGACAGCACAATACAGGCCCTTTGGCCCACAAAGTTATGCCGAATATGTCCCTACCTTAGAAATTACAAGGCTTACGCATAGTCCTCTATTTTTCAATGCTCCGTGTACCTATCCAGGAGTCTCTTAAAAGACCCTATCAACGTTGCCGGCAGCCCATTACACGCACTCACCACTCGCTGCATAAAAAACTTACCTCTGACATCTCCTCTGTACCTACTCCCCAGCACCTTACACCTGTGTCCTCTTGTGATAACCATTTCAGCCCTGGGAAAAAGCTTCTGACTATCCACACAGTCATTGCCTCTCATCATCTTATACACCTCTATCAGGTCACCTCTCATCCTCGGTAGCTCCAAGGAGAAAAGGCCAAGTTCACTCAACCTGTTTTCATAAGGCATGCACCCCAATCCAGGCAACATCCTTGTAAATCTCCTCTGCACCCCTTCTATGGTTTCCACATCCTTCCACAATGCACAAACACAAGTGTTTGCTAACTGAACTCAATTGCTGTGAGGCGACCAGAACTGAGCACAGTACTCTTAAGTGGGGTCTGACCAGGATCATATATAGCTGCAACATTACCTCTCGGCTCTTAAACTCAGTCCCACAATTGATGAAGGCCAATGCACCATATGCCTTCTTAACCGCAGAGTCATAGGACATAGAATAGTACAGCACATTTCAGGCCCTTCGGCCCACAATGTTGTGCCGACCCTCAAACCCTGCCTCCCATATAACCCCCCCCCACCTTAAATTTCTCCATATACCTGTCTAGTAGTCTCTTAAACTTCACGAGTGTGTCTGCCTCCACCACTGACTCAGGCAGTGCATTCCATGCACCAACCACTCTCTGAGTAAAAATCCATCCTCTAATATCGCCCTTACCTTAAAGCCATGTCCTCTTGTATTGAGCATGGTGCCCTGGGGAAGAGGCTCTGGCTATCCACTTTATCTATTCCTCTTATTATCTTGTACACCTCTATCATGTCTCCTCTCATTCTCCTTCTCTCCAAAGAAGCCCTAGCTCCCTTAATCTTTGATCATAATGCATACTCTCTAAACCAGGAGGCATCCTGGTAAATATCCTCTGTACCCTTTCTAATGCTTCCACATCCTTCCTATAGTGAGGCGACCAGAACTGGACACAGTACTCCAAGTGTGGCCTAACCAGAGTTTTATAGAGCTGCATCATTACGTCGCGACTCTTAAACTCTATCCCTCGACTTATGAAAGCTAACACTCCATAAGCTTTCTTAACAACCTGCGCAACAGCTTTTAGCGTCCTATGGACTTGGACCCCAAGATCCCTCTGATCCTCCACACTGCCAAGAGTCTTACCATTAATACTATATTCTGTCATCATATTTGACCTACCAAACTGAACCACTTCACACTTACCTTGGTTGAACTCCATCTGCCACTTCTCAGCCCAGTTTTGCATCCTATCAATGTCCCGCTGTTACCTCTGACAGCCCTCCACACTATCCACAACGCCTCCAACCTTTGTGTCATCAGCAGCCTTACTAACGCTTCGCTCCACTTTTTCATCCAGGTCATTTATAAAAATCACGAAGAGTAAGGGTCCCAGATCCCTGAGGCACACCACTGGTCACTGACCACCATGCAGAATATGACCCGTCTACAACCGTTCTTTGCCTTCTGTGGGCATGCCAGTTCTGGATCCACAAAGCAATGTCCCCTTGGATCCCATGCCTTCTTACTCTCTCAATAAGCTTTGCATGGGGTACCTTATCAAATGCCCTACTGAAATCCATATATACTACATCTACTGCTCTTCCTTCATCAATGTGTTTAGTCACATCCTCAAGAAATTCAATCAGGCTCGTAAGGCACGACTTGCCCTTGACAAATCCATGCTGACTATTCCTAATCATATTATACCTCTGCAAATGTTCATAAATCCTGCCTCTCAGGATTTTCTCTATCAACTTACCAACCACTGAAGTAAGACTCACTGGTCTATAATTTCCCGGGCTATCTCTACTCCCTTTCTTGAATAAAGGAACAACATCCGCAACCCTCCAATCCTTCAGAACCTCTGCCATTCCTATTGATGATGCAAAGATCATCGCCAGAGGCTCAGCAATCTCCTACCTCGCCTCCCACAGTAGCCTGGGGTACATCTCATCAGGTCCCGGCGACTTATCCAACTTGATGCTTTCCAAAAGCTCCAGCACATCCTCTTTCTTAATATTTACATGATTAAGCTTTTCAGTCTGCTGCAAGTCATCATTACAATCTCTAAGATCCTTTTCTATAGTGAATACTGAAGTAAAGTATTCATTAAGTATCTCTGCTATTTTCTCTGGTTCCATACACACTTTCCCACTGTCACACTTGATAGGTCCTATTCTTTTACGTCTTATCCTCTTGCTCTTCACATACTTGTAGAATGCCTTGGGGTTTTCCTTAATCCTGCCCACCAAGGCCTTCTCATGACCACTTCTGGCTCTCCTAATTTCCTTCTTCAGCTCCTTCCTGCTAGCTTTATAATCTTCTAGATTTCTAACATTACCTAGCTCTCTGAACCTTTTGTAAGTTTTTTGTTTCTTCTTGACTAGATTTTTTACAGCCTTTGTACACCACGGTTCTGTACCCTACCATAACTTCCCTGTCTCATTGGAACGTACCTATGCAGAGCTCCACATAAATATCCCCTGAACATTTGCCACATTTCCTCCGTATTTTTCCCTGAGAACACCTTTTCCCAATTTAAGCTTCCAATTTCTTGCCTGATAGCCTCATAATTCCCCTTACTCCAATTAAACGCTTTTCTAACTTGTTTGTTCCTATCTCTTTCCAATGCTGTTGTAAGGGAGATAGAATTATGATCCCTATCTCCAAAATGCTCTCCCACTGAGAGATCTGACACCTGACCATGTTCATTTCCCAATACCAAATCAAGTACAGTCTCTCCTCTTGTAGGCTTGTCTACATATTGTGTCAAGAAACCTTCCTGAACATACCTAACAAACTCCACCCCATCTAAACCCCTTGCTCTAGGGAGATGCCAATCATTATTTGGGAAATTAAAATCTCCTATCACAACAATTCTGTTATTATTACACCTTTCCAGGATCTGCTTCCCTATCTGCTCCTTGATATCTCTGTTACTATTGGGCGGCCTAAAAAAAACAGTAAAGTTATTGACCCCTTCCTTTTCGTAATTTCCACCCACAAAGACTCCGTAGACAATCCCTCCATGACATCCACCTTTCCTGCAGCCATGACACTATCTCTGATCAACAATGCCACGCCCCCACCTCTTTTGCCTCCCTCCCTGTCCTTTCAGAAACATCTAAAACCCGGCACTTGAAGTAACCATTCCTGTCCCTGAACCATCCAAGTCTCTGTAATAGCCATCACATCACAGGTCCAAGTACTGATCAACACTCTAAGCTCATCCACTTTGTTCACAATACTCATTGTGTTAAAATAGACACATCTCAAACCAGCGGTCTGAGCGTGTCCCTTCTCTATCACCTGCCTACCCTCCCTCTCACGCTGTCTCCAAGCTTTCTCTGTTTGTGAGCCAACTGCCTCTTCCCCAGTCTCTTCGGTTCAGTTCCCACCCCCCCCAACAATTCTAGTTTAAACTCTCCCCAGTAGACTTAGCAAACCTCCCTGCCAGGATATTGGTCCCCCTGGGATTTAAGTGCAACCCGTCCTTTTGTACAGTCACACCTGCTCCAAAAGAGGTCCCAATGATACAGAAACCTGAATCCCTGCCTCCTTCTCCAATCCCTCAGCCACGCATTTATCCTCTACCTCATTCTATTCCTATACTCACTGTCACGTGGCATAGAAAGTGATCCCGAGATTACTACCTTTGCATTCCTGCTTCTCAACTTCCTTCCTAACTCCCTGTAGTCTGTTTTCAGGACTTCTTCCCTTTTCCTACCTACGTTGTTGGTACCAATATGTATCATGACCTCTGTCTGTTCTCCCTTCCACTGCAGGAAATCGTGGACGCGATCTGAAACATCCTGGACCCTGGCACCTGGGAGGCAAACTACCATTCAAGTTTCTTTCCTGCTTCCACAGATTCTCCTGTCTGACCCCCTAACTATAGAGACTCCTATCGCCTTTCTCTTTCTTTCCCTACCCTCCTGAGCCACAGGGCCGGACTCTATGCCAGAGGCACAGCCACTGTTGCTTCCTCCAGGTAGGCTGTCTCCCCCCCACCAACAATTCTCAAACAGGAGTACGTATTGTCCGGGGGTACAGCCACAGGGGTACTCTCTAGTACCTGACTCTTCCCCTTCCCCTTCCTGACTGTTGCCCACTTGGCTGTCTCCCGTGGCCCCGGTGTGACCACCTACCTATAACTCCTTTCTATCACCTCCTTATTACACATGTAATAAAGCATCCACTTATATTAATCCTACATTTTATTCCCAATGTTTTTAAATATCTCCCCATGTTTCCATCAAGTCCTCTCAAAACAAAGAGAAGCAGAGAACATTGATGAAGTCAGGGTGGTAGACATGATTTACATGGCCTTCAGCAAGGCTTTTGGCAGAATCTCATATGGAAGGCAGATCCAGATGGTTGAGCACATGGACTCCAAGGTGTGCTGGTAAACTGGATTCAAAATAGGCTTGGTGATAAGAGGCAGAAGGTAATAATCAGGGGATGATTTATTTAACTGGAAGTCTGTAACCAGTGGTGCACCACAGGGATCAACTTTGTGATTATTGTTAGGTATCATAATAAAAAAGACTGATTCATACCAATAGAATGCAGGTAGAGTGGTTAATAAGTTTGCTGATTTCACAAAAAAATGATGGATTTGTAAATAGCAAAGGAAGTTGTGAAAGAGTGACAAAGATCAATTGGAAAGTTGGGCAAAGTGATGGCAGATGGAATGTAATCCAGATAAATAAGAGCTAATACACGTTGTGAGAACAATTATTACAGAGCATACACCATACAATAACACATATATCAGGAACATCAAGGCTGTTGACGTAGAGAAGGACCAGGTGGTGAAAGCCCAGAGCTCCTGAGAATGTAGACACAGTTAGATAATATAACGACGGTGTACATACATCTATTGATGCTTCTGGACACATCTTCAGTGATGTTCCTGGAATCATCGGGTGTTTTGGGTCTTTCAACATCATACAACCTCCTCCAGGTGACCCAGCCGGGGATGATCAGACCCCAGCTTGTGTCCAGATGGCTAGCTACTTACGACTCCATGGCTCCCCTCTTTTGAGCCACAGCTATCTTGAGGCCCTCTCTGCCGCATCGGTGGTTCTGCGGATGGCTCTCTTCTTCCTCTCTCCTTCGATGCCCAAAATGCTGAAGGCCCTAACTAAAGAATGGGCTACGAATCCCCTACAACCAACCTCCACTAGGAGACACCTCGCTCTCCATCCAGCCTGCTGACAGTTGCTGACCAGTCCTGCGTACTTGGAGAGCTTCCTTTCAAAGGCCTCTTCCAAGCTATCTTCCCATGGGATTGTCAGCTCCAGCAGCACCACTTGCTTAGTAGACTCAGACACAAGGACAATGTCTGGTCGCAGGGTGGTGGCTGCGATATAGTTGGGGAACTTCAGCTGCCCTTCGAGGTCCACCAACAGCTGCCAGTCCCTTTCAGAGGTCAAGATGCCTGCAAATATTCTTTTGGCAGGTATTGGCTGCTCCCCAGCTCTGACAAAGGCAATGGTCTGCTTGGAGGGTCGCGACTGCTTCGCCCACTCAACTCCTGCTCTGACAGCTTCAGTGATGGTCTTCAGGACCTGATCATGCCTCCACCTGTACCGTCCCTCACCAAGTGCCCTTGCACAGCCGCTGAGGATGTGCTCCAGGGTTCCTCACTTGGAGCACAGTGGGCACGCAGATGACTCTGCCCTACCCCATGTGTGCAGGTTTGATGGGCTTGGAAGCAAAAAGACATTCATAGATTGATGCTCTCAGTATATGTTGCAGTTTTACACAACATTAGTTAGGCTGTACTGAGAGTAATGTGCACAGTGGTAGCATTAGAAAGACTGCAGAAGTGGTTCATCAGAATGTTTCTTGGACTGGAGTGCTTTACTTATATGTAGAAGTTGGGTGGGCTGGGTTTAGTCTTATTGGAATGCAAGAGACTGAGGGGTGACAACACAGATGTTTATAAAATGATAAGAAACATGGATAAGATAGACAGTCAGAACCCTTTCCAGGTAGGGGTATCTTCAAGTAATAGATTTAAAGTGAGAAGACAGAACTCTAAAGGAGATCGAGGGGCAAGATTTTCACACAGATGGAGATGGTCAAATGGAAGGAGCTGCCTGAGAAAGTGATAGAGAGATGCTTGCATAGGAAAGGAATAGATGGACACAAGTCTAATGTGCGCAAGTCGAATTAACATAGGCAGGTATCATAGATGACAGATTGTTCTGAGATCCACCATAGACTCTATGGACTGAATTGATGAATCAGGAATTTAAGGAGGTCCATCGAACACTGTAACAAACTTCTACAGACATACTGTTGAAAGTGACCTAAATAGTTGTATCATGGTCTGGCACAGTGAGAAGCTGCAGAGAGTTGTGGACTGGCACATCTTTCCCACCATTGACACTATCTACAAGAGGTGCTGCCTCAGGAAGGCAATATTCATCATTAGAGAACCCCACCATCTTGGTCATAAACACGAGAAAGTCGGCAGATACTGGAAAGCCAAAGCAATAGACGCAAAGTATTGGAGGAACTCATCAGGTCAGACAGCACCTATGGAAATGAATAAACAGTAAATGTTTTGGGCCGAGACTCTTGGTCAGGGTCATGCCCTCTTTTCACAGCTACCATCAGTTGGCAGGTTCAGAAGTGTGAAAGTCCCATGGCACCAGATTCCAGAACTACTACTTCCCTTCGACCATTCGGTTCTTGAATCAACTGTCAAACACAAATCGCTATCACACAATTACCAACACTATAACCACCTTGACCATTTTGCATTAAAATAGACTCTTTTTTTGTTCTCAAATGAAACAGTTTTTACAAGAACAGTGTGCTTAATTTATATTTTCCTGTGAATGCTGCTTGTATGATGTTATGTGTTTGTGATGCAGCTGCAAGTAAGCTTTTCAATGCACCTGTGTATAGATGTACTTATGCAAATAACAATAAGTACAGCTTAATTTTGCCCCTTCCATGTTAAGCAAAAATATGTACTTACAGGTACAGATATACCCCAATGATTCAAGAGGTTTAAATGCATCGACAGAACCTCATCTCAGAGCCATGTACGTTCTTCCTCATTCCTGTCAAATAGAAATAAAATAATGCTGGGAAAGGATTATTTTTGCCAGTTCTACTCAGAGTCCCAATTCAGCCAATGAATGACAGGAGGCGGAAGACACTTCATTTTGTCTTTTTCAGATTCGGCATGAATCAAAACCTGAAACAGGCAGTGGAACACTTGATGTGTCAAGGATGAACAATGTCTGTTTAAATAGAGGGCGGCAGATCAGGCAGCCGCAGATGAAACTGATATTCTACTGAAAATAAAAGAGTGAGAGAGACAGATGTAGCACCAGAAAGATTACCCATCCCACTAAGTTTGTTTTTAAAACCCACATAAAAATGCATGTAATGTTTGCAGCTTGCTGGGGTCTCCGCTGCTCATTAAAAGAAGCTTCCTGACAACATTGGGCACAGAGATTGTGACTAAGCAAAAAACTCACATGTTGAACAAGAGAATTTCCCTAAATCTCATTGGAGTGAAACTTTGGATTTCAAGGACGAGAGATGACTTCTGGGGTCAAATTCCCTGATTTTCCAAAAGTTTGTCTGCTTCATTGATAAATATCTAAGTGACTGGTCTGTAGGATTTATCAACCAATTGAGATACTGACGTCGAAATCTTTATATGGAGGGGATTGAGAGGTTGACCATATGAGATCAATATTACTGTTTCTGAATTTGATTACTAGACTGATGCTTGGTGGTCTATCCTGCTTATTCTTGTTCCTCCTCAGTGCTTATGGTATAATTGACCATCTTGCTAGGTATTATTAAAGGACATTTGAGATTCATTCACTTTGATGAGTCTAGAGACACATAGGCTAGACCAGTCAAGGATGGCAGAACTTTTCCCTCATATGATATTATTGTGCCAACAGTTTTCTTTGCAATAGAACATTAAAAAAAAAGTAAAGCATGTCACCATGTCAGCGCTAACCATGATGATGGCAAATTGAACTACTGCCTCCGGCAATGCGTTCCAGGCTCCTATCACTCAGTAAAAAAGCAGCTTCACACAACTTCCCCACTCTCACCTTAAATTTATATCATTCAATATTTGACAATGTGCCAACCAAAACTACATACTATATTCCATTTGTGGCCAAACGAAGTTTTTGTACACTTTAACATGAATTTCTAACACTCGAACTGAAGAAGGCAAACATGCCATGTGGCTTCTCATGATCTACTCATGCTGCCACTCTTAGGGAGCTAGGAACTTACACACAAGATCACTCGGAAGATCAGTACTCCTGAGGGGCCTGCCATTTACTGCATACTTTGCTCTTGCATTTGATTTCAAATGTAACACCTCACATTTGTCCAAATTAAGCTCCATTTACTCTACCCATTGATCTCTTGTCTAACAACATATTTCTAATTATTAAAGACCTCTATTAGATCATCAGTCACTGTTCAGGAGAAAACATATTCTATTCATCTAATCTGTTATGTACACGCTTGCATTTCTTGTATCATTCTCGTAAATCTTTACAAGAATCCTCTCCAGTGTCTTAAATGGGACAACAATGGGATGGGGGAGGATGTGGCTAGTGTAGCTGGGAACACAGGTTATATGATGGGATGGCTGAGGAGCAGTGGAAGACTTTCAAAGAGATTTTCATAGTGCTCAACAAAAGTATATTCCAGTTAGAAGCAAGGACAGTAAGGGTGGGGAGACCCAGCATTGAATAACTAAGGAAGTAAAAGAAGGCATCAAACTAAAAGATAGTGCATACAAAGTTGCCAACAGAAGTGGGAAACTGGAAGACTGGGAAACTTTAAAAAACAACAAAGAATCACTAAGCGAGCAATAAAGAAAGGGAAGATAGATTATGAAAATAAACTAGAACAAAACATAAAAATGGATAGTAACGGATTTTATAATTATATAAAGCGGAAAAGTGTGGCTAAAGTGAACATAGGTCCTTGGACAACAAGAAGGGAGTATTATGTCATTGCTAGAGGGACTGAATTTAGGAGCAGGGCGGTTGTACTGCAACTGTACAGGGTACTGGTGAGGCCACATTTGGAGTACTACGTGCATTTCTGATCTCCTTACTTGAGGAAGGACATACTGGTTTTGGAGGCGATGCAGAGGAGGTTCACCAGGTTGATTCCAGAGATGAGGGGTTAGACTATGAGCAGAGATTGAGTCGCCTGGGACTGCACTTGCTGGAATTCAGAAGAATGAGTGGAGATGTTATAGAAACATAAAATTATGAAAGGGATAAATAAGATAGAGGCAAGAAAGTTGTTACCACTAGTAGGTGACTAGAACTAGGGGACATACCCTCAAGATTCAGGGGAGTAGATTTAGGACAGAAATGAGGAAGAACTGCTTTTCCCAGAGAGTGATGAATCTGTGGAATTCTCTGCGCAATGAAGCGTGAAAGCTACCTCAGTAAATATATTTGAAGACAGGGTTGGATAGATTTTTACATAGTAGGGTAATTAAGAGTTAGAGGGAAGAGGCAGTAGGTGGAGATGAGTTCATGGCCAGATCAACCATGATCTTATTGAATGGCACAGGAGGCTCGACGGGCCAGATGGCCTACGCCTGCTCCTATTCTTTATGTTCTTATATTCTTATGTTCATAAATACGGCAACTATGCTGGATTCAGAGCTTTAATTGCGGATCAACACAGGCTTTGCAGAACTTTTCAATATACAATTCACTTCTTCTGGAAATAAATCTTACAGTATTTTAGATTTTTTTGTTTTTAATTACAGCCTTTTAGGGGATGTTGGAATCTCAGTTACTAACTTTTAATAATTACTGAGATACCAAGCTCCCTTAGTTCTCCCACCCCATCAGGACTCACACCTTCCTAGAAAAAATTGACCTTTCTGTTTCCCTTTACAAAACCTCACATTTATCTGTGTTACAATTCACTCAAACATTATTTGCCCATTTGGCTTGTTCACAATACCCTCCTATATTTTGTTGCAGCCTCTTCAAAGGACTCAAAGTACATTTATCATCAAAGTATGTATAAATTATACAGCCTTGAAATTCATTTGCTTACAAGCAGCCACAAAGAAAGAAACTCAAACAAATCCAATTAAAGTAAAAAGAAAGACCAACACCCAATGCACAGAGAAAATAAAAAAAATACACAGATCAAGCAAACAATAGAAGTAAGCAACAGCATTCAGAACCAAATTGAGTCCATAGAGTTGAAACCTGTAGAGGCTAGAATAGGCCCAAAGCCTCGGTCTCAGTTCATCATGTGGGTAGGAAAAGTGCTGTGAAGCTCTCAGACATGAAGCGTGTACCAGCCGGAGCAGTCACACAGCCTCAGTGCTGTGGAGAGAGTAGTGAACATCGTGGAAGTGAGTGCAAAGTAGGCCCAACTCTCTCCTCCGGTCTCGACACCTTGCCTTTCCAGTCTATCTGAGCTGGTGTTTAAATTATCTAAACACCAAGTCGTTCCACCCACTAGGACCTCAGCAATAGGCTCTAAGCCTGTGCCCTGCTATCCAGCCCGAACCAACTCTTGATCTTTGGCTTGGAACAATCCAACCTTACACCCAGTTCAGGTGAATGGGCATCGAAATTCCTCCACCTTGACTTCTCTCCAAATCGCTTGCTCCAACTCCATCTCAACACTGACACCGTCTCAAACATGCTACACTCCAACTTTGTGATGAACCAGCATGGCTCATCCCTTGAGTCAGCTCCACCTTTGCTCTGCTCTTCATTGTTTGCGGTGATAGTTCACCACAATTTACCTCAGCAAAGGTGTCTTTAATAATGTTCTTAGTTGCATTTCTTGCCATTTGAACTGGCAGTTAGCTGTCGTCCTACTTCAGCAGTGCCATCTTAAACAGGAAGCTATTCCAAAGCTTGTCAACTGGATGTCTTCTACAAATTTGGTTACTGTGTTTTGCATTTCATAATCTAAGTTGTCAATGTTAATGGTAGTTGCAATATTGTTTCTTGTAGAAAACCACGATCCACCCTGTACATCAAGTATTTCACTCCTACTCTCTGCTTTCTGTCTAAAGCCAGCCAAAAACCTACTCTGCTCCTTGTTTGCTGATTACATTTGTTAGTCTCTTATCTTAGTCTGGTGTCATATTGAAGCTTTTTGCCAATCTAGACAATAAATTTCATCTACTCTATCACCACATTGTATTCGCTGTATTACCTTCTCAAAATTATTAATGGGAGGAAGGGCTGAATAAGAATTGCAGTTTAGAAATCATGAGGACTCTTTATTTTCTCATTTGTTAAAGTGCTCCTGATCTCTTTTTCAGTAGGGATTCTGTCATTCCATCTAGCTAAACACACATTTTGCCTTAAGTACCCACCAGTCCTTTGCCATTTTATCTTTTTTTAAAATGAATTATTAGATGTATACAGTTCCATCTTCCCCTGCTATTTTTGCCTTTAAAAATGCATGTTACAAAGCACTCAAGCAGAGTTTTATCCTTTGTGTTTGAATGGTTCAACTATTATCTGCTTTTTCTCTATTTTAATTGTACTCGTTTCAGTCCACAATTCATCACACAATGCCAAAGCTGTAGAAAATGTCAAAAAATAGCAATGATTCTCTATTTCAGCGATTTCATTACTGTTGTGGTCATAAAACTCAGAGACACCCTTTCAGCCCACTTAAGATCGAGACAAATCATATTTCCCAACTGTATTCCCATTCTCATTCTCCCAGTGTCATGAGCCCTGATGGGCCTTTGTGGCATGCCATAGAGTGTTGGGCTTCTAGATCTATCAGGCACTTGTATTAATTTTTTTTCTTAACTAGCATAGTTAAGCTCTGGTGCTTTCTGTTTAATCTTGTCAAGGTAATTGATACTGGAACGGGGTTTCTGCATTCTGTGATTATTTAAAGTGGACCCTCAATTGGCACATATCGCAGGGTCATTGTTTGCGTGTGTTTCAAGAATGATTCGTCTTGCAGTGTTGGTCAATCAGGCTGAAGGCTTTTATGTTTAATAAAATGTGTAACATACTTTATTGAACTCCAAAACCTAAGCACAAGAGTGCACTATAAAAAGTCCATACGTAACAATATCATCACAATAGACCAGTCTCTTAGAGCAAAGCCCCAACTCAATATTGGTGACTGTGAATTATGTACATTTCTTCCAAATACAGTACCCTACACAAGTCCCCGAGAATTCCGAGTACATATCTTAGTCAGCTGCCATGCGAGAATAGTCAACCGCTACGTGTATGGTCTCCTTGGCTGGTCGTGACAGACAATCGGTCATGGCATAATTTTTCCCCTTGATATGTTGTATATCCGTTATGAACTAAGATATATAGGCTGGGTGGTGTTGCTGCTGTGCAGACCAAGGATCTGATATTTTGACCATCGTGTGCACAAGAGGTTTGTGGTCAATGAGCGCTGTGAAATTGTGACTCAACAGAAAAAAATCAAAATGGCGGACAGCCAGACAGAGACCTGGAAGCTCATGGTGAAACATGTTGTACTTCCTTTCGGGGGCAGGAGCTGTCAACTGAAGAAGGTGAGCAGCTGCCACATACTTCCAACCAACTGTTCATGCACAGCACTCACAGTATAGTCTGAAGTGTCAGTAGTAATGGTTATAGGTGCAATGGGGAGAGGGTGCGTCAGTTGCGTCATGTTAGAAAGATCTTGTTTAATATCATCAAATGCCCTGGTTATGTCCACTGACCAGTGAAGCACATGATTAGGGGTATTGCCTTTAAGTGCTCTCTATAGGAATGCGTAATTTCAGCAGCTCACAGAATGAAGTGGTGAGACAAATTTATCATATCTGATAACTCTTGTAGTTTTTTTGTAGAGCAGGGTAGTGGAAATCCATAATAATGGCTACTTTTGATGGGAGGGTTTTTGCACCTTCTGCGGTGATGGAATACTGAGAAAGTCAATGGTTGACAACCCTAACTGGGCATTTACCAGAGTTAATAGTCAACCCATTTTGGCTTAAACACTCAAGAAGTGTATGGATATGAGATATTTGTTCAGATTTGGATGCTCTAGTGACAAGTATGTCTCCCAGGTAAAGAAAATGTAAATCTTTTAATCCATCAACCATTGGAAAGTCTGTGCTGCATTTTTCAGTCCAAACGACATGTGCAGAAACTCAAAAAGGCCAAAAGGGATTATCACAGCTGTTTTGGGAATGTATTTTGAGCACACGGGCACCGGATAGTAGCCCCCAACTACATCAACTTTGGAAAAAATTATCTTTCCAGTTAAACATGTTGAAAAGTCTTGGATGTGTGGGACCAGGTAACGATCAGGGGTAATGGCCTTGTTAAGGCATCGGTTATCACCATATGAGCGGCAACCACCATCAGATTAGGAACCATATGGAGGGGTGAAGCCCAGGGGCTAGTCGACTGGTGTACTATGTCAAGTGTTTACATGTTGGCAAACTTAGCTTTCATGGCTGCCAATTTTTGCTGCGTCCAGTCTACACACTGGCGCCAGTTGAGGGAATGTGGTGCTCAACCAGATGTTTTGCGACTGTGGTGGAGAACTTGGGCTTGGTGAGGTCTGGAATTTCACCCAGCAGTCGAGTAAACTCACATGTGGTGGTGCATGTGCTTGACAGAGTCCTTGTAGGGAACTTACTAGGGGAGCAGGTAATGACCTAAAGTCCTTGACATCCTCAAGCTGGCAGTTCTTAAGATTGACCAACAGTCCTTGGGCACACAGGAAATCTGCACTGAGAGAGGTCTAGTCATTTCAGTCAGGATAATGTCCCATTTGTAAAGTTGCCCACTGATTCAGAGCGTCACCCACCAGGTCCTGCAGGTCTGAATCTTGCAACTGTTGGTGACATACAGTGGGTTTCATCACCCTTTGCCTTCTCATCAATAGGTGATGCTGGCAGCACATTGAGCACCCATGTCAGTCAGGAAGTGTCACCCTGAAAGGGTGTCCATAATGAACAATAGATATCCCTGACAGCTGGAGTCTATGGTGTCAGACCTCTGACATCCCGATGTGCTGACACTGTTGAGGTGGTCGGCACTTCTGAGCATTGCTACTGATGTGAGTATAGTAAAAGCACAGGCCCAGCATCATTTGTTTTGCAGGTGTGGGCATCCTTATGTTGGGGGCTTTGCTGACCAGGCTTATTGAAGTAAAGAATGGAGGAGCAATGATGTATCGTTGCCTGGCTGAACGTAGACTACCATCCATTTTACCAAGCTCCGCCAGTCCATCACAGTTGCATTAGCGAGGGCTATGCAACATATTGATGAAGTCATAAAGAAGGCAAGGCAGTGTCTATATTTTATTAGAAGTTTAAGGAGATTTGGCATGTCAACAAATACACTTAAAAACTTCTATAGTTGTACCATGGAGAGAATTCTGACAGGCTCCATCACCGTCTGGTATGGAGGGGCTACTGCACAGGACAGAAAGAAGCTGCAGAAGGTTGTAAATCTAGTCAGCTCCTTCTTGGGCACTAGCCTACAAAGTACCCAGGACATCTTTAGGGAGCAGTGTCTCAGAAAGGCAGCACCCATTATTAAGGGCGTCCAGCACCCAGGGCATGCCCTTTTCTCACTGTTACCATCAGGTAGGAGATACAGAACCTGAAGGCACACACTCAGCGATTCAGGAACAGTTTCTTCCCCTCAGCCATCCGATTCCTAAATGGACATTGAAGCTTTGAACACTATCTCAGTTTTTTAATATATATATATATACAGTATTTCTGTTTTTTGCACATTTAAAAAAATCTATTCAATACACATAACTGATTTACTTGTTTATTTATTATTATGTTTTATTTTATTTACTATTATTATTTTTTTTCTCTCTCTCTGCTAGATTATGTATTGCATTGAACTGCTGCTACTGAGTTAACAAATTTCACATTACATGCCGGTGATAATAAACCTGATTCTGATTCAGATTGATCAATCACTTGTTGCATGAAGATTTCTTTAAAAAGAAAACAAGGATGGCGATTTCCCAGGAGAGACAGCATGTGATCCATTACCTGCAAAGACCTAGTATTGCAAAGACCGGGTAAGAAGAGCAACTGCTTGGTGTGCTCAGACCGATAGTCCAAAAATCTGTTAAAGGTGAGTTTTCAATGATTGGTATTTCTCATGTTCAGGAGGGCTTCAAACAAACTCACCACTCTCACAGCCATGGAATTCCTGAGCGATGCTACCATATGGTAGAATTTGGTGTTGTCAGCAGTGACTTCGCAAAGCGCAAATTAAGCCTCCGCTTGTATAAACCAAGCGACGGTATTTTGCCCCCAAAACTCCAGCATTTTCAAAGTGACCGCATTGGCTGACATGTTCAATAACTCTGGAATTATCTTAGAGCATCAGATTCACCAATGTAGGTTCTCACAAATAAAACAAAGTGAAGTGTTTTATGTTTTGTGAAACCCAGAACACATTTTATTGAATTCACAAACCTAAACACAAAAGCATGCTAAAAAAAATTCCTTATGTAACAACATTATCACATCAAACTGGCCACTTAAAGCAAATCCCAGCTCAATGTCAGTGGTTGTGAATTATTTACATTTCTCCTAATTATGTTACCCTACAAAGCCATGGCAATTCAGTTGAATAACTAACAGACCAGTTCAGTTCAGTTGGAGTTCCAATGAATAAACTCTTGTTAATGTCTCAACATGGGAGTTTGTCGTTCCTCCGCACCTTGTCTGTCAGCACACAACGTGACGCCCACTTCGGCCATCCACTACATACTGGAGACAATTTACAATATCCTGTTAACCTAGCAAGCCGCATACCATTGTTGTGTTGAAGGGAATTAGGCACTTTGGGGAAACCCACACGATCACAGGGAAAATGTGCTTTCTCCATAGGTAGCCCTAGAGATCAGATTCAACGTTGGATCTCTGAACTGCAGTGTTAGTCACTGTGCCACTTATTGTAATGTCCTGCTATTGCTTATGATTCTTTCCCCAGGCCAACCCTTCTTATCTCATTGATACGTTGTAGAATATTACCTTATTTAGAAATACCCAAACTCTAATCTCTCTTACCTACACCATCTCCATATCTTTCCATCTTCCCTAGCATCCATGTGCCGATCCAAATGTTCTTAAAAGCCTCTAATATATTTGTCTCTACTACCAGACAATGCAGCATATTCCAGGTATCCATGACTCTGAGTAAAATACTTATCCCTCACAAACCCCTTGAACCAATCCCCTTCCACCTTCAATGCATGCCCTCTGCTCTTTCCTATGCTAACTTTTTCATTGTTTTTATATTTAGGGTGTCGATGATTTTGACGGATCCCTCACAATCCTTTTCCATTTCAATATTTTCTCCACCTCTTTATCTATCCTATCTGCTAGATACGGGGTCCAGCATGATTCAGACAAGACATATTCCTTTGTACTATCTGCTTCTAGTCCCCAATCTAATGCCAGTGTTGCTTGAAAAAAATTTCCTCATTCCCACAATATCATCCAGAGATTATTCCCTCTGTAGTCATGTATTTTAATTTTTAAACTTTTGATATCCTTTCAGTAGGACCTACTCCAACATATGTTGTAGTTGGTTATTCATTCATTTACGGTTTAACAAACTGTAACGTTTTAGAAATAAACCAGCAGCAAGAGATTTCATACTGAGTCGGGTTTTGATGTTAAAACCACTATCTTTATTAGTATCTACTTATAATATCGTAACTTAACCAAGATAAACAAACGTCAACAGTGTTATGTGTATATATGTGTGTAAATATAGCTCCCAAACTGAGTTAAGCTTGGGGAGACAAAGCTTCTAGTCTTGAGATGGTAAGGTAGGAAAGTTCAGTTCATCCACAGAATAAGTGATTGGAGAGAGATATTTGTAATCGAAGGTGGAAGGCATTGAGACGCCACTCCTGTCTGTAGTAGAGGCTCCAGGTCTCACTGCTGTAAAGCAGTGTGCTGAGGATGCAGGCCCTGTAGACTGCAACTTTGGTGTGCGTCATCAGCTTTCTGTTCCCCCAGACTCTCTTTCCCAGCCTGGCGAATGTTGAGGCTGCTCGTTCGATCCGTCTGTTGATCTCGGGGTCTAGGGTGAGGCTGTCCGTGATGGTGGAGCTAAGGTATGTAAACTTGTGAACTATCTCCATCTCATAGTTGTTGATGGTAATGGCAGGGGGGTGCTCAATACCTTGGCCCAACACATTGGTTTTCTACAGGCTGATGGTCAAGCTGAAGTCCTGGCAGGCTCTTGAGAAGCTGTCCATGAGGCGTTGCAGTTGCTGTTCAGAGTGTGTTGCTTCACACCGCTGCAGATGTTGAAAGCCTCCGAAAAAGAGCCGTCGAACTGAACGACACCCTTCATGTCTGTGTGGAATGATTGAACTATCCTGAGGAGCCAGATTCTACTTCACTATTAAAAATACATTGCAAGCTTAACATCTGGAAAGACAATCAGCAATTACATTATCTTTGTCTTTAATGTGAGTTATCATAAGATCATATTCCTGCAAAGTCAGACTCCAATTTAACAACCTTCTGTTTTTGTCCGTCATCTTACTTAAAACACCAGTGGATTATGATTTGTGTAAACCACAAGTGGTTTCTGAGCTGGGCAAATATATGCATCAAAATGCTGCAAAGCTAAAATAAGTCACAACAATTCTTTCTCTATGGTGGAATAATTTCTTAGATACTCGTTGAATTTCCTCGAAAAGTAAGGTACAGGATGTACAACTCCATCACAATCATTCTTTTGTAGTAACACTGTCCCTGCAGCTTCATCACTGGCATCCACAGCTGTAGAGAATGGCTTTGTAAAACCAGGATCTCGAAGCACAGGTTGATGACATAAAATGGCTTTTAACCGATCAAATGCCTCCTGACAAGGTTCTATCCAAACAAACTTCTCACCGCTCTTCAGGAGGTTAGTCAAATGAAGAGCAATATCAGCAAAGTTCTTACAAAACTTACGATAATATCCAGCCATTCACAGAAACCTTCTAAGAGCCTTTTTACCAGTTGGAATGGGAACTTCAGAAATTGCCTGAACTTTTGCTTGAACAGGAGCTAACTCACATTGACCTACCACATAACCAAGATAGGTCACAGTGGCATGGCCAAATTCACTCTTAGCTATGTTAACTGTAAGGTTGGCCTTTGAAAGCCTTTCAAACAACTCTTCCACTGCAGAGATATGTGCTTCCCATGTGTCATTCCCTGTGACTAAATTATCAATATAAGCATCTGTATGTTTTAACTCTTGAATTACAGAATTAATCATTCTCTGGATTGCTCCTGGAGCATTTTTCATTCCAAATGGCAGAACATTGTATGCATACAACCCAGAAGATGTCACAAACTCAGAAATTTCTCTACCTCTATCTGTCAGTGGAACACACTAGTATCCTTTCAACAGATGAATCTTTGTAAGAAGCTTAGCTATTCCAAATTTGTCTCTGTAACCATCCACGTTCGGGATAGAATAAGCATCTGTTTTTGTTATAGCATTCACCTTTCTATAATCAGTGCAGAACCTAATACTACCATCTGGCTTAGGCACAATAATACAAGGTGAACTCCAATCTGAATTAGAAGGCTGAATAATACCATTTTTCAGCATATATTCAATTTCGTGTTCAGACAATTTACATTTTTCCACATTTATGCGCTAGGAGTGTTGTTTAGTCAGCTTGGCATTCCCTGCATCTACGTTATGTGATGCAACTGTGGTTTTCCTGGGAACATCAGGAAATAAGTCTTTAAATTTCAAAATTAATTCTTTCATTTGCTGTTTTTGCTGTGGCTACAAATGGGCTAACTTGTTAGCAATGTTTTCTAGAATAACCGAATTTGTTAGTCTTACTGAGATAATGCTTGGTTTAAAATGAATCTCAGCAGAATCAACAATTACCTTCCCAGGGTCTTCAGTCTCACCGCGGCTGTCAACAGCCGCCACAGCTGTTGATGTGTCTCACCGAAGGTTATTTTCTGATCATAAGGTTTTATCATATTGATATGACAAAGCTGTGTTTTTTGTTTACGATCGGGGTTTTGATTATGAAATTCACATCAGTAACCTGAGATTCAATCTCATCATCTGAGAGAGCTTGCTCTTTTAAAGCTTCAATCTCAGGGTCTCTGTTTTGTTGTACTATAAACTCCTTTCTAGACAGAGATAAATCTTTCTGGTCAGATTTAATACCTGGAGCTTGGTGAAACAATAAAGGCAGAAAAGTCCCTGACAAGTCCTCAGTACTTGAATCCTGATTTTGACTATCATGGGCAGCAGAATTATGCTGCACAGAACTAGCTGCATTGGCTGACTTCTTAGCCATACTTTGAGTTACTGTGCAGGAGGGATAAATGGTGGAATCCATCTTTGAATCGTCAGTGATTGGCTTAGTTGTCAGCTGCACTGCAGGAACTACTTTACCACCTGCTAGGTCATTCCCTAACAATAAAGAAACACCTTTCACTGGAAAACTAGGTCGTAGTCCTATTTTAACAGGTCCTGAACCTAATCCTGACTTCAGAATTACCTTGTGCAGAGGTACCGAAACAACGTGGCCTTCAATGCCTTTGATAAGGTTTACCTCACCGACGTCAGTCTCATCGCTAAACTTTAGAACACTGTCTAACATAAGTGACTAAGAAACCCCAGTATCTCGAAGGATTTTCTCTGGTACTGAGGTTGACCCTTCATTCATAGACACAAACCCATCTGACATAAAATGATTAAATCCCTTCTTAACTCAGTCAGACCTCTCAGTCCTTAACTGAGCCTCACCAAAATGTGTAGCACCCCATGGGTTTTTTACGTGTTTCAACGTGCTGACTATAATCTGGGACTGCCTCCCTTTCCTTCTTCTTCTTTAGAATGGAACAATTAGCCATAATGTGAACAGCTTTTTCACAATACTAACAAGTAAGACCAGAATATTTTTCCTTCACTTGCTTCCCTTCATCCTTACTTTTGTCAATAGTCTCAAATTTAATTTCTGGTTTACCCGGGTTATCCATGCTAATCTTTTGGAAGCTGTTACTCGGGTAAACTTAACCTTGTGGGTAAAAGCAAATTCATCTGCTAATCTATCAGACTGCTGCAAAGTGGCAGCATTCTTTTCATCTAAATACGTCTTTATATCATCAGGGACGCACCTTTTCAATTCTTAAATTAAAACCAACTCTTCCAAATTATCAAAATCATCATCCACATTCTCAGATGTGCACCATTGGTCAAAACACACGAACTTCTCATAAGCAAATTCCACATAAATCTGGTTCACAAATTTCCTCAAATTTCTAAACCTTTGCCTATTGGCTTCTGGAACCAATTCATAGGCTTTAAGCACAGTCCATTTCACTGTCTCGTAATTAGCTGCATCTCCAATTGATAAGACAGAGTATGCTTGTTGAGCCTTACCCTTAATTACACTCTGTAACAAAAGAGACCAACTTTCTTTTGGCCACTTTTGACTCTGAGCCACCTTTCTCAAAATGCTGGAAGTATTTATCAACCTCAGCTTCATTAAACGGAGAGACCAATTTAACTTCCTGACTGGCCACAAACTTCTCACCAGAGTCAAAAGCCAGACCCGTTTGTTCTAGCTTATCTATCTTCTCTAACTCAAACCTCCTTTGTGTTTCATTTTCCTCCCTCTGTTCTTCTGCTTCTTCAGCTGAAAACTGCCTCTGCTTGTCTATTTCCACGGCTTCTAATCTAAGTCTCTCTCAGTCAAACCTTAATTGGTCCAACCGTAACTGGAGATCAGGGGTAACAGGCTTACTTTCAGGAAACATATCTAACACCCCCTCATCAAACACCTTTGCAGCAAAATACTGCTCAACTATTTTCCTCTGAATCTCTGGCTTTCTCATAGACCATTTTATCGAAACGAATCTCGGCTTTTTAGCAACAGCCACCAAATTGTCTTTTCTGGCGCCCCCTAATTCCCCAAGGTCTGGTGATGCCAGAAATTTACCAATATCCATTGCTGCTGATTTCCACACACAAATAAATCAAAAGAGAAGTAGCCAATGAGATCAATAATCAATCGATCAATAAGCTCCGAATTTCTTCATATCCCGGACGAGCCCCCAAATTGTTACAAACTGTAATGTTTTAGAAATAAACCAGCAGCAAGAGATTTCACACTGAGTTGGGATTTGATGTTAAAATCACTATCTTTATTAGTATCTACTAATAATATCATAACTTAACCAAGATAAACAAATGTTAACAGTGTTACGTGTATATATCTGTGTAAACATAGCTCCCAAACTGAGTTAAGTTTGGGGAAACAGAGCTTAAAGTCTTGAGATGGTAAAGTAGGAAAGTTCACTTCAACCATGGAATAAGTGATTGAATATAATTTGTAATGAATGGTGAAATGTAGAGAAAAGGTGCCTCGCTCAGCCCGGTGCTGGAGATTCCTCGTCCTGTGCTGGGGTATCTCGTCCTGTCCTGTAGCCAGTTTCTGGGTCCTTGACCTGGCTCTGGTTCCAGAGTTCCGTGTTCCTAGTGCAGGCTCCTCATTCCTCGTTCTCCGCCCAGTTCACATGTCTCTAGTCCAAGTCCTTGCCCAGGCCCTGAATCCTAGTCTCATCCAAGGCCTGTGTCAATGTCCAATGTCGTTTCTTCCTTCCTCACCTTACTGTCTCGATAAACCTAGCCCTGTTCCTAGTACTTCAGTGTCTGTGTCTTGCATTTGGGTCCACTCCCAATGCCCCCCTTATGACAGAAAATGAGTCCATAGGTTGAGGAATCAATTCAATGTCGAGGTAAGTGAAGTTATCCACATTAGTTCAGAAGCTTGTTGGTTGAAGGGTAATAACTGTTCCAAAAGCTGGCGGTGTGGAACTCAAGGCTTCTCTACCTTCTTCCTAATGGCAGCGGCAAGACGAGAGCATGGCTTGGATAGTCGGGGACCTTGATGATGGATGCTGTTTTCTTATGGTTGTATTCTTTGTAGATGTGCTCAGTGGTGGGTAGGGCTTTTCCTGTGATTGACTGGGCTGTATCCATTACATATTGAGAACTTTCCTATTCTTGTTCATTGATGGTGACTGACTGTGATACAACCGATGAGGATACTCTCCACTGTGCATCAATAGATGTTGGTCAAGGCTTTAAATGGCATGCCTAACCTGTGCAAGCTTCTATGAAAGCAGAAGCACTGTTGTACTTTATTTGTAATGACACTTAAGTGCTCATCCCAAGACAAATCCTCTGAAATGTTCTGAGCTATGGCGGTTGACAAACACAGCGTACTTTCGTGTTAGAGCAGTTGGAGTCTGACTAAATCGAGAAATCACTACCAAAAAAGAGAAACAAACAGAAAAAAAATCACTCTGATGGAAGCTATATAGAAAAATAAATAATAAATACACAAAGAGAAATGAATTAGTTTTCTTAGAACAATAATCACAGGCTGCTCGCTAACAGAGTGGGACCACTTGAAAGATTTGCTTTGGAAACCGACAAGGCAATCTCTCCAATTGGTACATGTACAATGATACTTTATCAAACAATGTAACATCCGTTGGTTGTTAATCAAATCAGCAACCCTTTCTCTTATGCCTAAAGTACAAACAGGACTTACCCACATGTCAACAAATGTAGCTACAGGACATTATACTTTATACTTTACTGTCGCAAAGCAATTGATACTAGAATGTACAATCTTCACAGCGATACTTGATTCTGTGCTTCCCATTCCCTGGATTACAAATATTAAATATCAAAAATAGGAAAATTCTGTAAATATAAAAACTTAAATTATAAATCATAAATAGAAAATAGAAAAATGGAAAGTAAGGTAGTGCAAAAAAACCGAGAGGCAGGTCCGGATATTTGGATGGTACGGCCCAGATCCAGGTCAAGATCCATTCAGCAGTCTTATCACAGTCGGAAAGAAGCTGTTCCCAAATCTGGCCGTACGAGTCTTCAAGCTCCTGAGCTTTCTCCTGGAGGGAAGAGGGATGAAAATTATGATGGCTGGGTGGGTCGTGTCCTTGATTATCCTGGCAGCACTGCTCCAACAGCGTGCGGTGTAAAGTGAGTCCAAGGACGGAAGATTGGTTTGTGTGATGTGCTGCGCCGTGTTCACGATCTTCTACAGTTTCTTTCGGTCTTGGACAGGGACAACTTCCATACCAGGTTGTGATGCACCCTAGAAGAATGCTTTCTACGGTGCATCTATAAAAATTAGTGAGGGTTTTAGGGGTCAGGCCAAATTTCTTTAGTTTTCTCAGGAAGTAAAGGCGCTGGTGGGCCTTCTTGGCAGTGAACTCTACTACTGTGAAATTACAAGTAGAAATGCACCTCTACTTACAACGTGGAATGCAATGAGGGAATAAAGGATTCCCATTATGGAAAAATCATGATATGGACGGATTTTTAGCAACAGGAACTCTGTAATATAAGGGTACAAATACATTGTTTGTACTGGAACTGTTCAAGATGAAAGTTTATCAATGAATGCTTCTTTGAACATCTGACTCATTTGATCTGCTGGTTAAAATATGATCAGCCAAGCTTTGTGATGACCTGCCCATCTCATTGCTGAGCAAGTAAAACTTCAATGGGGGAAAGCTGAAAATGCTAAAACATTCATCAGTCCTGATGAAGGGTCTCAGCCCAAAACGTTGACTAAACTCTTTTCTATAGATGCTGCCTGGTCTGCTGAGTTCCTCCAAGATTATGTGTGTACATTGCCTGGATTTCCAGCATCTGCAGTTTTTCACTTGTTTATGCTAATTCACTCGGTGGTGTTGGAGAGCAGGTATTTCAAAAACACTGGCCAAATGATACTGGAAATCTTGTATTACTTGTTATTCTACTATCTACACTGGGGAAATGATCAAGGTGCTAAGGATGTGTGTAATTAGAATGAAATGTTCAGCCTCGTCTTCTGATTGCTTAGTTCAAGTATCCAATTTATTCAGTGAAAACCAGCTATATTGGGAAGAATATGCCTGTATCAACCGTAATTGGCAGGTGCCTGAGGTGCTTCAAGATGAACTTGGAAATGATGATGATTTAGGAGTCAGGATTTGTTCAAAAAGGACAACAAACTTTGGATCTTCGAAAGGATATCCATCTTTCTCTGTAAGATCACAATCAACAGAGAAAATGTTCACAGTTTCTAATGGTTCAATCTGCAGTCATAGAGTCATTGAAAAGTACAGCACAGAAACAAGCCCATCAGCTCATCTAGTCCATGCTGAGTCATTTAAAACCCATTGACCTGCACTGGGATCATAGCCTTCATATTCCTATCATCCATGTACCTATACAAACGTCTCTTAAATGTTGAAATTGACCTCGCATACACCACGTGTGCTGACAGCTCATTCCACACTCTCACAACCCTCTGAGTGAAGAAGTTTTCCCGCATGTTCCCTTTAAACCTCATCTTTTATCCTTAACCCATAACTGCTCCACCCAACCTCAGTGGAATATGCCACCTTGTATTTACCCTATCTGTACCCTTCATAATATTGTATACCTCTATCAAATCTCCTCTCAAACATCTACTTTCAAAGGAATGAAGTCCTAACTTATTCAATGTTTCCATATAACTCGGGTCCTCTAGAACTGGCAACATCCCTGTAAATTTTCTCTGTACTCTTTCTACCTTACTTACATCTTCTCTATAGGAAGGTGACCAAAACTGCACACAACACTTCAAATTAGGCCTCACCAATTTCTTAATCAACTTCAACATAACATCACATCTCCTGCACTTGGTACTTGGATTTATGAAGGCCAATCTTTCTTTACTGTGAGGCAACTTTCAATGAATTGTGGACAAATAGAGCAGAATTATCAGGACATTTGACTGATTTGATTATATTGCTTCCTGTTCTTACCTAACTATTTCTTTTAATTTATTGGTCGTATTTTCAATAATAAAATGTAGCGCTTTCTTTTAGGGAAATCTTTGCTCTATAACTTGAATGCTTCTAAGATGGGGGTTCCCAACCATTTTTATGCCATGAACCTGTATCATCATTCAAGGTATCTCTGAACCCCAGGCTGGGATGCCCTGTAAGATAATCTTGAAACATGTTAACCACTTATCATGTGCAGATAATGCAGCTCCTGTTCTCTTCCCAGTTTAGCCTTTCTTTGATATTGGTTCAAATTTGTCGATGTAAATCAAATGCCATGGGACTATCAGAAATGTGGAACTTCACTTCATTCCCACATTTAGAGTGGCTTGCTCTAATCTTAGAGAGAGCAGAAGCCAGAATAAGAAGTTGGGAGAAGGAGTACAAGCTGGCAGGTGATAGGTGAGACTAAGTGGGTGGGTGGGTGGGGGAGTGGCATAAATCAAGAAACTGGGAAGTGTTAGGTGCAAAAGGAAAACAGCTGAAGAAGGAATCTTATAGGAGGGGACAGTGGCAAAGGAAGAAAGAGAAGGAGGAGTGAAATGACCAATTGACCAATAATCAATGGTAGACAGAAACTTTATGTGTGCATTCATTAGTTCAATATTGTGTGATGCCATTACAATAAAAGTTCCTGAAATAACATTTCATGATCTAGTTCTATGACATCACTCTGATTTGTCACTGATGTTGCAAACTCCTTGCTTAATCCCCATCTCTATTGCCTGGAAGTATCAAATGTGTGCTTGAATTCAGTTTCATCTATCTGGACAGTCTCCTCCGAGTACACACATTAGATTCCACAAATTATTTTATCCAGCCATGTCTTTCCAAGACGTGGCAAAGTCGTTGAGGATTTAACAGTTATTGTACCCAGAATGCAATTCCACGATTTTTAAAAGGACCTTGAACAAGGTTCACCTCTGTTGCTCCTCAACAGCTTTTCCTCTATTTGAGTTTGACATTTGAGTTAAGTTGTTCTTAGGCATCCCAATAATGTGATTTGCCTTGCTTCCTCAATATCTGTGAGTACTGAGTACTGTGAGTTTCCATGTTTCAGGAGATCCATGGACTAAAAGGCTGCTGGACAAGGCAACCATCCCCACCCACCAACATCCTTTCCAATGATTATGCACAGTTAACATCACACCTTCAGCTCTTGTTACACTTCAGTTCCCAAAAGTGTAAAGTTCGACTTACGGAGGAACTCAGGAAGTCATGGTCACAAAGTCATACACCTGGTCCTCTTAAAAATCTACACCAGCAGTAATGACAGTCCAACAGCACCATCTCTTGTCAGCTTTACAGAGAAGTCATAACATAAATCCCGTGACCTGTATTGAGTGCAGTAGAAATATTATCCCAATTGAACCCCATTAACTAGAAAAGTACAAGGGAACTTAATTCAGAAAAAAGTATTAATGTGATCTTGAAAGAGATTCTTTCTTTTTTGAAAAGTTAGCCTCATTATTTTACTGCAAAGTGCCTCTGGACCTCAGCACATTCAGAAATAATTATTGAGTGGGGTAATTAACCAAATAGAATGGAATGGATATTTGGATTTCAAATTAACTAGATTCCACAATATATTGGCTGGGTGAGTGATTCTTTTTGCTGCTAGGCTGAATAACATTGTCTTCCGCTTGATTTGGTGCACTCATTTTTAACTGAGTAAAATCCTGTAGGTAGCTGGAATCAAGACAGTTCTCCAGTACACATGTTGGAATGGAACTTGGGTTATTTAATTATGGGCTAAGAGAAGCTCACAGCCCTGAATCCCCATTCCACACATACCATATTTTCTCAAGAAAATAAGGTTGTCTGCTATTTGTAGAGTAGGACTGCCCGATCTGAGATCCTACTGAGCAGCAGATCATGTAGAATTTAGTATCAAAAAGCTTGTGACCTGGCCCTTCAGCCCACCATGGCAATGCTGTCCTTGCATCTTCCTACACTAATTCTATTTAGCCACATTGATTTTTGATTCATCCCGTGTCTCTGCATGCTTTTCACATTGCCCAGTCAACTTCCAATCAATCTGCCCTCCCTCTAGGTGATTGTTGCTGCTCATTCCTTGCTTAGCTGCCCCATTCATTCTGTAAATCATTCTGCTCTACATTGCTTGCCTGCGATCCAATTTCTTTTTTCAGATCAGTCTGTGCCACACTTCCGATTTCTTCCTTTTGAATGCGTCAAGGCATCATTCTGCCAGTCATCGCTCAGGTTCACTTGGGTTTGCCAATTCCACCCCAAGCCGTCCTGCTGCCTCTGCTTTCCCTCTGCTGCCCGCTGCCTCTGTAGCTTCAAGGCTTAGTCTTGTTTTGCTCTGCCTGTTCAGACTATTTATGCTTCACCTGATCTGGTGCACAGGCTCTTCATTTTCTGCGCTCACATCCTCTCCCTGCTTCAATCTGCAGCCAACGTTGTGCATTCTTTGCTCAGTTGGTCCTTCACTCTGCTCACCCCTGTTTCCAGTTCACCCTACACAGTTCACCTGAGCCCTCCTGCCTTCTCACTTTCAGATCCACTCTGAGCCATACACTGGGCTCTCCCTTTCAGATCTACCTGAGGCCTACCCCACCGAGCCTGCACCCAGATTGTCATTTCCTCCCTGGATCATCCTGCATATCCTCCATATCCTCGAAGTTCACTCTCTCCTTGCTCTGTCTTCTCATACTGCTCATGCTTCACCCTAGTAAACACTCTGCACCTCTTCACTTTCTGCTGTCTTCAGCTCTTCCTCCTTCACAATGTAGCCGTGCTGTTGTTCGTTCCTTGCTTAGTTGGTCCATCTCTACTTCTGGTTTGCTCTTGAGCTTGACACTTTCAGGTCCACCTGCACTAGGCCTGACTTCTCCCTTTCAAGTACTTCTTCCCCTCAAGTCTATACTTTCTTTTCTCCCTTTCAGGTCTGTTTAAGCTCGGCTCCTCTGAGTCCACACCCAGTTTACTGTTTCTGCCCCTGCACCTCTTCACCCACTCTCTCCGCTTCACTCTGCATCTGATTGCTGTTGCCACTTCACTCTGTCCGTCTGTTTCCTATTCTATACAGTCTGCAAGGCCATCACCCCTTTCAGGTCTGCTTGTGTTCCAGCCTCTGTTTTGTATTTTGCATTTTTTTAAACCTCAAGTAAAGTAATCAAACATAAGTGATCCTCGAACTAAGAATACAAGTGAATCATGAAAGAGTCAGGGTAAATCAGCAAAGGGCATTAGATTATGCTAATTTAAGTACTAATTTAATTGAAGTGTTAATTTATGTTTGTCACATTTGCTGCATTGTACTGCTGCTACAAAAAGATAAATTTCATTTCCCTGGGTATGCATGCCCAGGACAAAGAACTTGAACTGGAATGTGAACATATCAGGGTTGTGGACATCATGGCCAGAACTCTTCCCCCTAATAATAGCATCTACAGGAAGCACTGTCCGAAGGAGGTGTCATCCACCACTGAGGATGCGCACCATTCAAGACACACTCTTCTCACTGCAACCGTTCGGCAGGAGGTAGAGAAGCCTAAAGTCCCACACCGCTAGGTTCAGTAACAGTTACTTTATGACAGTCTGTACAGTCCTAATACTACCTCACTAATGCAACACTATGGACCACCTCTTAGACTGCCGTGGACTTGTTTGTCATGGTGTTTTTGTCTTTTTTGCATTAAAATCTTGTTTTTGCACAGTTTATCCCTCTTCCTCCTTCCCCCTTCCCCCTTCCCCCTTCCCCCTTCCCCGTATAATTCATCGGTAATTTATTATTCTTTGTGTAGTCAGTAACTATATGCAGTGGTTTGCTGCAAGCAAGTTGGTTATTTTGCAAAACAATGGCAAACTGGAAATAAGGAGCCTTTTAAATGTAGTCATAGTAAGTTACACTTCAGTTTTATTTTAATTTTTGTTTTGGTTAATTCTTCAAATTTGAAGTTTCAAAAGACTTTTACGTGCACTTATGCTGTACAATCCAGTTGTCCCATCTTCCTACAAACAGCCTTCACTAATTTGAGGGAGATAAGGGCTGCAAAAGCTGTGTATGATCATCAGATGTCTTTTCATGTGACAGGGTTAGATTACTCATCAATGGTCAAATTGATCAAACTATCAGCCAAACTACAACCTGATGATTAACTCTTCAGTGCTTTATGTGCCTAGTTACTTACTGTCTGTTACACCGCTGGTGTTTGGGGCAGGAATGAAGGTCCTCCATCTCTGTCGCACACAGCTATAGAAAGATTCTTCGTTGTTGTTTCTGTACCGATTTTGTTTCACTAGTTAGGGTTGTTAGTCCCGAGCTGAACAACTGAACCTGGGGGAAAGGTGGACCGCTCTTAGTCCGGTTTCTTCCCTTTGACCTGTTTGGCCAAAGCACAAGGTCCTGGCTCCAGCCAACATAACTCTCTGGGTCATTGACACACGCAAGCCTCCAAACCCAACGGCAAATTTGTGGTCCTCTTGGAGGTTGTACCTGATACGGAACATAAATAGTGCAATTATCTTGGTAACGTTCCTGTGATTTGATTCCCATAACCAACTGTTTTTCTCTGGGCCTTTCCAAATCCTCACAAGAAAGCATATGAAAACTTCTCATCAAAAGTTGACTCACAGGCTCATGGTTATACTTCATTAATCAGTTTGCAAGAAGTAAATCAGCTCTAAATAGTCTTTCCCTCCTGCATTATTTGCTTCTGCAGACACAGGAAATTAATTTTATAGGCTAGAAAAGAACTTAAACCATGTAGGTCAGAAAGTGCAAAGAATTGTGAAAATATGTGAGAATATATTCATTCCAACCAGAGCTACTACATGGTTGGAAAATTTCTGATAAAGACAGTTTCCTATTTCTTGACAGAGATATCCTGCAGTTTCAGAACCATTTCTGAGTTAAGTTGTTACTGTGAATTGATATCAGATTTTGCCTTCAATTTGAATCATGGAATCCAATGCTGATCACCTCACTGGAACTCTGACTGAACCACATCTGCAACAAAAGCGTCAGTGAGCAGCAAGAAGGCGCGGAGCTACAAACCATGGGAGGTACCAGCTCCCACCAGAAATGTCACACAGACATTGCAGCATCACACCTGAACTTCATCGAGAGGTCATAAACTCCCAAAATTAAAGCTGGAGCTTTTGCAAAGAAATAAAGCCTTGAATGGCTGCTTTGCCTCAAAATCAGGGATGATTGCCTGAAGCATTAAAGCAATCTTTATCAAATGGAATGAGAATGGTCCTTTATCAGTTTTCAAATTGTTTTTGATTTGATGGCTATCTTGCAAGACAAAGCAGTTGCAGATGGTTGCTTTTATTATGATTAATGAGATGATCGAATGGATGGATGACATCATGAGTTATCTTAATTTTATCACATTAAATTCAAAAGAAATTCAATATCATGGACTAAATATCATATACTAGGAATAACACTAGTACAACTTGAAACCTATTAACTGTCTTTTGGGGATCGTTAATAATTCCTCTAAAGTTACTCACGTCATAGGTATGAAATTAAACCCCTGCACAACAATACTGGGGGAAATAGTGTTATTCTGCATTCTGAAGTAAATTAGTGCAATGTCAATAGACAACTTGCAATCTGTTTTGTTATTGTCCATTATCTTATCAATAAGCAAACAATAAAATGTGTGCTAAATTTTGCATCTCTTGTCCTTTTGATTCAAGATATTACTAAAGTTTCTGGTTGCCTACTTGGCCTTAAATTTGGTCATATTTAAAGGATGGAGATTATGTTACTGCCCTTAGCAATTGGATAGAAATTGCGAGGACTAACATAATTATTAAGAACAAAATGCAGCAGAGAGGTGTTAGGTCATAGCAAAAAAATTACTATCGTTAGGAGCAGAGCCATTAGTGATTGTTTTGATAGCTGAAGCATTACTATTTTTGCTTGCACGGTGAATGAGCTTATTACATAAACAACATAAAGACTGATGAGATGTTAAAAAAAATCCATTTGCCTTGCAGCCTACAGTGACTTCGTGTGACTGAGATGAACTTCAAGTTTTAAGTGTCAATCTCAGTCTGATTTGGGTACATTATTGTCAACATTAGTAAGTGAAAGAAAAAAAAAAGTTTGGATAAGTGGTGACAGGAAGGAGAGATGTTCCTTAACAGTGCATTCTTTTACACTGAGGGAGATCACTAAACTGTTGACAGTTATCCAAAGTAGTTCATTTTGGAAATAGAAAAGCAGATAATCAGTGGTGCAGCTGGTAGAGCTGCTGCCTCCCCTCCAATAATCTAAGATTCATCTTGATCTTGGGCGTTGTATGTTTGGAGTTTGCACATTTTCCCTGTGACACCTTGGGTATCAGTGTTTCCCAAAGTGGGCGATATCACCCATGCCCTTGGGGCAAAGGAATTTTCAAAGATGGCATAAAAATAAAGAGGGCGATGGGGGTTGCTCAGTAGCAAAGGGGGGCAGCTGAGGGATTACAGGCTTATTTTAAGGAATGAATTACTTATTATACGCATGTGATTCTCAGAGCCTCGTAATTGATTATAATGTTCATGTTACAGCCTCATCGCTTGCTATCCCAATGTTCTCCTTGATTTTCTTCGAAGTGCATTAGAGTTACATAGAAACACAGAAACATAGAAAATAGGTGCAGGTGTAGGCCATTCGGCCCTTTGAGCCTGCACCACCATTTATTATGATCATGGCTGATCATCCAACTTAGAACCCTGCCCCAGCCTTCCCTCCATACCCCCTGATCCCCGTAGCCACAAGGGCCATATCTAACTCCCTCTTAAATATAGCCAATGAACTGGCCTCAACTGTTTTCTGTGGCAGAGAATTGTTGAAAAGCAATATGACACCTCGGTATTTGGCATATCATGAGAAATCTGGACTGAAGAAATTGTGTTATTCCCCAGCCTAGCCCACGTGTTATTGCTGTCCGCTCCTCTAGTAGAGTGTTAGCTAGTATGATTCCCATACTCTAATCACATATAATGTAATTCCTGTGATTTAAGGTATGACATTCAATAGGGTAAAGTTTAGATTCTGTCCTTTCTGGCCACATTTCTCTAGTTAATGGCCCACTTTATGTACCTTCCGGCAGAGAGTCGGGCTTTGCCTAAGCTATTATATGACATCATAACTATCCCCTTTATTGATTTGCAGCACTTGAAGTTGAACTTAAACAACAGACAATTAACTGTGGTTGTTAATCCATAACAAACTTGGCAAACTAAAAGAGGTATAGGCAGTACAGTGTGAAGTATTTGAAATATGGATTTATACCGGCACCAAGCAGCCAACAGCAGCCAAAGTGTCGTTGTGAGAAAAAGATTTTTCAAATGAGGCAATGAAACCATCCAGGCTCTTTGAATATTTCAAGAAGAATATCATCGTCATTATTTGCTGTGCTATATGACGTAGGAGTCTGTGGTTTCATGACCATGATTGTTCTTGGCAAATTTTTCTGCATATGTGAGTAGCTATTACCTTCTGGGCAGTGTCTTTACAAAACGGGCGACCCCAGCCATTATCAATACTCTTCAGAGACTGGCTGCCAGGCGTCAGTGGTCTCACAACCAGGACTTGTGATATGCACCAGCTGCTTATACGACCATCCACCACCTGCTTCCATGGCTTCACGTGACCCTGATCAGTGGGCTAAGCAGCTGCTACACTTTGCCCAAGGGTGGCCTGCTGGTTAGCGGACGGAAGTGGGGGGGGCCTTACACTTGCTTTGGTAGAGACGTATCTCCACCCCCTGCGACCATTATTTTCAGTATGTTTGTGAAAATCTTCAGAAACAGAAAACACTTCAAAACATGCTTGCCAGCAGTTCCCAATAAAACAGTGATTATTCGTGTGCTTCATACAACATTTCATTACTGATTGCTGAATCTGGAAAGCCCCATAAAATTGGTGGATAATTGATTCTGCCAGTGGTAAAGGAGGCTCTTGGTTCTGTTTTGCAGAAGTTACCAGACCAAATAATTAAGCAGTTCTGCTCAATAACAACTATGTCAAAAGACAATAGATGAAATGTCTGAGAATGTGGAAGATACATTGCGCAACATACTTAGGACAATAGAATTTGCTCTGCATTTGGATGAGTCAGTTTTGCTAAGCAACAAGTCTTTGCTTCTTGGTTATGTTCGCTTCAAAAAAGATGACAGTATGGCTCAAGAGTTGTTATTTGCAAGGAGACTAAAATCAGATATGAAGGTGTAGTCAATATTTTGGGTTATCGCGCAATTTTTCAATGAGATGGGCATTCCACTCATCAGCATTCCTGCTTGTGCAAAAGACAGAGCACCATCAATAACAGAGTGCGTGCCATCCTGGGGTTATTACTTTCTGAATAAAAAGCTGATGGTGTTCAAATGAAACTGCCTGAGGCACTTCTGTGCACTTTCTGAAACTGTGATAACATTCTTTGAAGATTTAAATGCTTCATTCACGAACTGACTCAAGATTGTCAGGCATGATGTTGCTTAATTGTCAGAATTATTCACAAGGTTTAATGAAATCAGTCTTCAATGGCAAGGAAATTATGTGAATCTTATCAAAGTTAAAACAGTCTTGGCCGCATTTCTGCCCAAGTTCACTCTATTTAAGTGCAACATAGGCCATCATGATCTTTTCCAATATCTGAGCCTCTCCAAGTTGGAAGAGGAAGAAAGAATACCAGATGATGATCGTCAAGTGCTGTATATTGCATCCATGTGGGAGAGCTGCATATAGACATGTCACAGAAATTTCAGATCTTCCCTCAATCCAAATTCCAGATTGGGTAATAAGTCCATTCCTGAACACTTGAAATGAGGAATTAACAAGAAGGATGTAGGAACAATTGATCTCATTACAAAATGACTTTGAGCTGAAGCAGAGATTCAAAAACTCATATCAAGTCCTTTGGTTGCAGAAAGGAATCTCTAAACACTATCCTGCACTGCAGAAAAAGGTCAAGATATTCTTTATTGCCTTTCCAACATCATATTTAGTCGAGCTCTGTTTCAGTGCTGTCACACAACTTCTTTCAAAGCAATGAAACAGACTGTAAATTACTGAACATGGGGATTGCAGATTCCTTCTAAGTTATATTCAGCCTGAAATTGAGAAGCTGATATTACTGCAACAAACCCATTCATCTCATTGAAAGATGCAAAAGCAATGAAGTAGTGAATAGGTGGACTTCGAAAGTAAGCTCTAAAATTATTGATGCTTTTTTTTAAACTGAGTAAATAAAGAAATAATTTTATGTGTAGCTTTAAATAGGTTTGAATAATTTTGCAAATATTTATCACTGCTTCGAATTAGATGTTCCGATTTTCTTACACTATGCATCCTAAATCAAAATTCTTTATAGTTTTTGTATAATATCCAGAAAGGGAGGGGCGTGCACTGGAGATGTGGTCTGGGAGCCAAGGGTAAGCCAAACAGGTTTGGGAACAACTAGAGTCTAGATTCTCTGGTTTCCTCTCATATTGCAAAGATGAGTATATTGGTAAGTTAATTGACATCTGTGCATAACTAAGTGGTAGAAACAGGAGCAATCGATGAGAATATTTGCAGAATAAAGTGGAATAAATGTGATTGGGTTTTGTGTGGTCAGCACAGACTCACTTGACTGAGAAGTCTGTTTTCTCTGTATTGTCTGTAATAATTGTTGGAAAATTGTAAGACTCAAGTTAACAGTGCTGAAAACAAACAGCATATGGAAAGGTCAGTTGAGTCCATGATTCAGGCCAAAGCTTCCATATGGTGGGTCAGTCAGTATCTCTAGAGAGAGGAGACAGGTCTGTGGTTAGTCCAACATGATTCAATATGATCCTTCACTCCCCAGATACTCACAAACATTCACTATTGATGTCTCACCACAAAGCACTGCTGTTTATCATCATTCCATGTTGCTTTGCATTTTCGGCACTTGCCATTATTTCAAAATGTTACGGGTTTATGCACTATGAACAAATAGCAACAACGGATTCAACCAACCGCAGATCGGGATCGGAAAAAACCCGTAAGTTCTCTCTCCAGCACCCTTTGTTTGAAAACAGATCCTGACATTAGTATTAATGAGCCTCCTCCAAAGCATCCTTATTCCCTAAACAATACAGTGTAACAACTATTTACATAGCATTTCCATTGTATTAGGTAGTATAAATACTGATTAAAAGTATTCCTCATTGTTTGAGCATTGCTCACCTCGCGTCTCGTTCGTTCGCTACGTGTGTTGTAAGCGAGAGGAAGGAGTTTAAGGCTAGTAAGGGATCGCTGGCTAGCTATGTTAAGCGCTATGGCCTCAAGAACTTAAGGATCACAGGAGAATTGGCATTGGCTGATGCCGAGGCAGCATCAGCGTTCCCAGCAGAGCTACGATGGTTGCATCTGTACTGAATATGTACAGATTTCTTTTTCTTGTCATTATTCCCTAAACAATACAGTACAACAATTATTTACATAGCATTTACATTGTATTAGGTATTATAAGTAATCTAGAGATGATTTAAAGTATACAGGAGGATGTGCGTAGGTTATATGCAAATACTACCCCATTTTATATATGGGACTTGAGCATCCGCAGAATCTGGTATCCACGGGGGGTCCCGGAACTAAACCCCCGTGGATGCGGAGGGCTGACTGTACTGTGCAAGAGTCTTAGGCACCTGAAATGTTTTTACGTGATTTCAGATGGTATGGCTCCACAGAGCCCTGATCGCAACATCATCGAAGCTGTCTGTGATTACCTGCAGAGACCGAAGCAACCGAAATAGCAAAAGTCTGCAGAGTAACTGCGCAAGTTCTCCAAGGTGCTTGGAACAACCTACCTGCTGGTTTTTTTTATAAAACTGTATGATAATATACCTAAGGAAAATGATGCAGTTTTGAAGGCAAAGGGTGATCACACAAAATATTGATCTGATTTAATTTTTGACTGTTTACTGCTCTTTATAGTATATTTTGGTTACTTAGAAACTCTTCATATCTTTATTTTTGAAAGTGGTGTGTGTGTGTGTGTGGGTGTGTGTGTGTGGGTGTGTGTGTGTGTGTGTGTGTGTGTATATACGTATGTGCATGTATGTGTGTATACATGTATGTATGTGAAGCCTCCATGGTTGCATTTTTTGCCTTTACTGACTTTGAGAGTAAGAAGCAGAAATCTCTGATTTGTGTACACCATTACTGAATATTAATAATACCTATGACAATTGGCTACTGGATAAGAAACACAGAACTCATTAAAGGATGTACCTTTCACACTAGGGTCAGATCACAGGATGATCTGAAGACAGGAGATATTTTTGTTGAACTCCCTGGTCCCTGTGATGCAATCTAATACACAGACAGGCTGCTAAAACTCTCAAAAATCACCTGCCGTATGAAATCCAGACAGTTAATTAGTTCCAGCGTCAGTAACCAGCAGTTATGCATGCACCTTAGAGATCAAATCAGCCAACCTGCACAATCAAAACTCAGCTCCCACAGAGATCAATCCAGGCTCCATCCCATTTCAACATCTATGCCAGTTAACTCCTGCCCAGAGTCACAGCTCTTTGCTTGGGCTGATGACATGTCCTCGGATTATCAGCACAGAGAAATTCAAGACTATGAGGAAAACATTCACAGAACATTGGTCCTAGCTATGCCTGCCTTTTTGTTGGCTTTGTGGAACAATCTATGTTCCGTGCCTATTCTGGTATCTGTCCACCACTTTTCCTTTGCTACATCAACGACTGCATTGGCGCTGCTTCCTGCACGCATGCTGAGCTCGTTGACTTTATTAACTTTGCCTCCAACTTTCACCCTGCCCTCAAGTTTACCTGGTCCATTTCTGACACCTCCCTCCCCTTTCTAGATCTTTCTGTCTCTATCTCTGGAGACAGCTTATCCACTGATGTCTACTATAAGCCTACTGACTCTCACAGCTATCTGAACTATTCCTCTTCTCACCCTGTCTCTTGCAAAAATGCCATCTCCTTCTCGCAATTCCTCTGTCTCCACCGCATCTGCTCTCAGGATGAGGCTTTTCATTCTAGGACGAGGGAGATGTCCTCCTTTTTTAAAGAAAGGGGCTTCCCTTCCTCCACTATCAACTCTGCTCTCAAACGCATCTCCCCCATTTCACGCACATCTGCTCTCACTCCATCCTCCCGCCACCCCACTAGGAATAGGGTTCCCCTTGTCCTCACCTACCACTCCACCAGCCTCCAGGTCCAACAAATTATTCTCCGTAACTTCCGTCACCTCCAACAGGATCCCACCACTAAGCACATCTTTCCCTCCCCGCCTCTCTCTGATTTCCGCAGGGATTGCTCCCTACGCAACTCCCTTGTCCATTCGTCCCCCGCATCCCTCCCCACTGATCTCCCTCCTGGCACTTATCCTTGTAAGCGGAACAAGTGCTACACATGCCCTTACACTTCCTCCCTTACCACCATTCAGAGCCCCAGACAGTCCTTCCAGGTGAGACGATACTTCACCTGTGAGTCGGCTGGGGTGATATATTGCGTCCGGTGCTCTCGATGTGGCCTTCTATATATTGGCGAGACCCGACGCAGTCTGGGAGACCGCTATGCTGAACACCTACGCTGTGTCCGCCAGAGAAAGCAGGATCTCCCAGTGGCCACACATTTTAATTCCACATCCATTCCCATTCTGACATGTCTATCCACAGCCTCCTCTACTGTAAAGATGAAGCCACACTCAGGTTGGAGGAACAACACCTTATATTCCATCTGGGTAGCGTCCAACCTGATGGCATGAACATTGACTTCTCTAACTTCCGCTAATGCCCCACCTCCCCTTCGTACCCAATCTGTTATTTATTTTTATACACACATTCTTTCTCTCACTCTCTTTTTTCTCCCTCTGTCCCTCTGACTATACCGCTTACCCATCCTCTGGTTTCCCCCCCGCCTTGTCTTTCTCCCTGGGCCTCCTGTCCCATGATCCTCTCATATCCCCTTTGCCAATCACCTGTCCAGGTCTTGGCTCCATCCCTCCCCCTCCTGTCTTCTCCTATCATTTTGGATCTCCCCCACCCCCTCCCACTTTCAAATCTCTTACTCTTCCTTCAGTTAGTCCTGACGAAGGGTCTCGGCCTGAAACGTCGACTGTGCCTCTTCCTAGAGATACTGCCTGGCCTGCTGCGTTCACCAGCAACTTTGATGTGTGTTGCTTCACAGAAGATCTACATTCTCTCAAAAACTTGCTTCAGAAAATAGAGGCCTCAACACTGCTGAATAAAGCCAAGGAAAAATTTCATACAAGATATTTTAGCTCTCCATTCATCCACAATCTGACAAATTCTTTTCCTTAGCTCTTGACGTTAAGTTGATTTATTCAAAACTAGGCAACATTAGAGCTGAGAGTCTGCAATGCTGGAAATCCAAAACAAAACACAGAATGCTGCAGGAACTCAGCAGGTCAGGCAGCATCTATGGAAACGAATAAACAATAAATGCTTCAGGCCAAGACCCTTCTTCAAGATTAAAAGGGCTAGATTAAGGATAAGATTAAGGCTTAAACACTAAGGATCCTTCTTTAGGATTTAGGATTCTTCGGGACAAGAGGCAAGTAACTGACTGCAAACTATAAATGCAACAACTGCAACAAACAGCAATGAAGAAACAGACTTCATCTGTCCATGAAAAGTCTCAGTAGCTCCCAACTGTCAAATGATTAAGAGAGTGATTTAAACCTCAGGCCAGACTGAAATGGTTGGGGCGTCGAGGCTGGAGGCAGTAAATAGGCTGATGCGGCTCGCTGCTCCGCGGGATTGGCTCGACTCTGTGCTGGACTGGGGCCTGCTGAATCAGCTGCAGTGATGTCTGACGTTGTGATCTTCAATTCTGAATGCTGTTTTGTTTGCTTTATTGTTTCCATAACTTGTTTTTTTTCTCTCTCTCTGCGCACTGGATTTTTGAAGGTCTTTTTTTTAACGGTTCTGTTGGGGTTCTTTGTTTTGTGGCTGCCTGTAAGGAGACAAATCTCAAGGCTATATAAGGTATACGTACTTTGATAACAAATGTACTTTGACGAGCAAGGAAGATGAGACTGTCTGCTGCATAAGTGGAAGAAGAGGAGCAATTAAACTTGTGACTGTAGCAACAGGCATTGTAGTATATCAGTTCGAGTGTTTGCTCTGCAGCACCAGTGATCTCCAATCGGAGTTCAGTTCCCACTGCTGCCTGTAAGGAGTTTGTACATTTTCCCCCATGACTTTATGGGTTTCCTCTAGGTCAGGGGTCCCCAACATTTTTTGCACTGCGGACCGGTTTAATATTGACAATAATCTTGCTGACCGGCCGATCCGGGGGCGGGCAGGTGGGGGGGGGGGGTGCGTGGAGATAGGGTTGCAAGTGGACAAGAGTAGCAGTCAAATACATTGAGCTTACCCCGAGAAAGACTACAATGACCATGAAGCCTTGCGCGGGCACCAGCGCGCATGCGTGACTAGCGAACGCGCGTATGTGCCGATTTTTCTCTACAAATCGTTTTTGGCGATTCTGTTCGGGGGGTGGGGGAGGTGTTAATCACGACCGGAATATAGGTGATAAGGTGCTAATACACTCAATTTCGTTTCAAAAAGGGTTTATCTAATTCATTTAACATTTAACACACAGCGCATATTTTCCTCGCATGAATATAGTGGTAAGTCAATTATCAGAGTGGACAGGGGAGCTTGAAGTAAGTGTTGAACGAACTTCCAGTAGAAGTGGTAGAGGCAGGTTCGATATTATCATTTAAAGAAGTATTGGATAGGTATATGGACAGGAAAGGAATGGAGGGTTATGGGCTGAGTGCAGGTCAGTGGGACTAGGTGAGAGTAGCATTCAGCATGGACTAGAAGGGTAGAGGTGGCCTGTTTCCGTGATGTAATTGTTATATGGTTATATAAGTCACTTATAATTCAATAGCATCATAACATTTTAAGTAACGTTTGGATATTAAACACACAGCACATACTTTCCCCGTATGGACATATAAAATCATTACAACGCATCAATATCGCTGAATCAGTGGGAGCCTGGACTTGTTTTCCTGCAACAAGACGGTCCTATTGAGGGGTGATGGGAGACAGCGATACTCGAAGGGGGTTCCTTATGTCCAGTCTATTCCGCAATTTGGTTTTTGTTGCATTCATTGCAGAGATATGTTGGAAATGGAAGCAACGTTTTCAGTGCTTTCGTGGCTATCTCAGGATATTCAACCTTGAATCTGATCTAGAATGCCGGCTGAGATGTTATGTTTTCAGCCCGCCGTCATTTGCAAGCTCGAGGAGTTGATCTCCTTCCCGCGCTGACATGGATGACGCGCGAGTAATAACCTCATGTGCGTTCAAGCTAAACAGTGACCGTGACAGGGAATGAGGAAAGGTGCAGCTGACTCATATCGCCAAATCATATCGTTTCCTCGCGACCCAGTAGCTCCTGCTTTGCGGCCCGGTACCGGTCCGCGGCCTGGTGGTTGGGGACCGCTGCTCTGTGTGCTCCAGTTCTCTCCATTATTCCAAAGAAATATGGTTATGGTTAATTGGTTGTTGGCATGCTATGTTGACACCCAGAAGCATGGGTACACTTGTGGGCTGCCAAGCACAATACTTGAAGGTTAGTCATTGACAACATGTTTCACTGCATTTTTTCAATGTTTCAATGTACATGTGAAAAATAAAGCTAATTGTAAGCATTGTCCACTCCTGGTGACACTGCAACCATTCTCACAACCTTGCCTGAAGCAATTGAACTGATTGCTAATCATGATGGCTTCTCAAGCATATGAATTTACCTTAAATAAGAACAGAATAGAAAAATTGCTGAATGGAAATATGAGATTCTCAAGCATCGATAGGTTTTATATTGAAAAGAATATTTTTTTCTATTTTCTGCCAAATTCAACACAAGATAACAAGTAAAATGTTCATTTACAAACAAGAGAAAATCTGCAGATGCTGGAAATCCAAGCAACACAGACAAACTGCTGGAGGAACTCAGCTGGCCGGGCAGCATCTATGTAAAAGAGTACAGTCGACGTTTTAGGCCGATACCCTTGAAGGGTCTTGATGACTGTTTACTCTTTTCCACAGAAGCCACCTAGCCTGCTGAGTTCCTCCGGTATTTTTGTGAATGTTCATTCATGTCCACTTATATTAAAATCACAGTACTTAGTGTGGTGCCAGCAATAATGAGATCTAAATAAAATAGATGAAGAGTTAAGCTTAAAGGAAAAGCATTTTTTAAAATTCTAATAAACTAATGCACATATACATACATAGAACAGAGTACACAAAAGTGAACCTTTGCATTAAACTTATATTAAATATTATGACTATATGCTTAATACTTCTCTTTTGGTTTGGAGGCAAACATTTTCCCTTGTGCTTCCTGTTAATAGATATGCAATTTAATATTCACTGTTATGACTGAATCATAATAAAAATATTTTGTCAACACTAATACTACATTAAAAAAATCCACAGGATGACACTATGCAGACCTATTTGTCACTGTGGTAAACATTTATTTTTCTCTGAACCTTAAAGTCTTTGCTTTCTCTCAAAAATCTTTTTTATTTTCTTTATTATTAGAGATGGAATACCTTGCTGAGACAGCAAAGATTAATGTGAAGTTTGCCTCAAACTAAATATGGTCAGCTCCAAGGAATGGGGACAGAGATAATTGGTAGGTGCAGAGGTCACTGAGCAGGAAGTGATAGATGAACAATGTTTAGCTAAGCACCTGCAGTTCGGTAATAAACTTATGGAGCAAACTTTACATTGTATTAGGCACTTTGTTAAACAGATCTTTTTTTAGTGCTTCCCCTTGTTAAAGGCAGATGTGCATGGCTACATTTTGCAGTTTTCTTGTTATTTATATTTCACAATAGTTAAAAAGAGCATTCTAACAAACAAATTTGATTGGCAGCAAATTAACTGAATCTCAGCAAATACTTTGACCTGAATATTTACTGACATCAGAAATATTTTGGGGATAGAGGGTTGGGAAGAAGAACAGTTTAGTGCATGTTCAGTCCTTGACCACGGCAGGATGACAAGAGGATTCCCTTCCCTGATCACAAAGGTCAGATGATGGGTAGCTCTGAGAAGAAGACTACCTTCTGGGCCATGAAGTTGCCCTGGACACATTGACCCTTCTCCTCAAGTTTGCCCTAAGGCAAAGACTGCTTCTGGAAAGCCACCTTTCGCCCTTCCTGAATAAACCGGGAATTGATAGGTCAGAGCTGGCTTTCCAACTCACTGTTAATTTCCCTGGATTTAAAGCCTCTGCTGCTCCCAATATCTACACATTCCAGGATATTAAACTCCAGAGGCCAGTTTACAAAGGCCATTATATTCACAGCATTTTCAGAATAAAACTGCTTTATTTTATGTTTATATTTGATGGTAAATTGAGATTAGATTCGATTAGATTCAACTTTATTGCCATTGTGCCGAGTACAGATACAAAGCCAATGAAATGCAGTTAGCATCTGACCAGAAATGCAAAGAATAGTATTATTTACAAATAACTGGTACTGTTGTAAAAGTCCGTCAGTATCCTGGAACAGAGGTGAGCTTTCTTGATGCTCTACAGGAAATAAAGGCGCTGTTGTGCCTTTTTGATCAGGATGGAGGAGTTCAGGGACCAGGTGAGATCCTTGGAAATGTGGACACCAAGGAACTTGAACCTGGATACACACTCCACTACAGCTCCGTTGATGTAGATGGGGATGTGAGTGTGGCTCCTAGCATGCCTGAAGTCCACAATGATCTCTTTGGTCTTCTGGGTATTAAGGGCCAGGTTGCTGTCGGCACACCACGCAGCCGGGTGCTGGACCTTGCCCCTGTAGGCCATCTTGTCATCCCCTCTGATCAGGCCAGCCACCGTGGTGTTGTCTGCGAACTTGATTATGGAGTTAGAACCATGTACAGGAATGCAGTCATAGGTGAAAAGGGAGTACAGAGGAGGGCTCAGCACACAGCCTTGAGGCACGCCGGTGTTCAGGGTGAGAATGGAGGAGAAAAGGTTGTCTAACTTAACTGATTGGGGTCTGTTAGTCAGAAAGTCCAAGGTCCAATTGCAGAGGGATGAGCTGATACCAAGCTGGCACAGTTTGGCAATCAGCTTGGAGGGGATCACAGTACTGAATGCCGAACTAATGTCAATGAACAGTATTCTGACATAAGAGTTGGGGCTGTCCAGGTGGGTCAATTCTAATAAAGGTGAATGCAATATAACTGATGTGTTAATCAGTGGGATTTATGGTTTCCAGTTCATCTTTCTACAATGATCAGAATCCAGTAATAATGTGCCTTAAAGCTGTTGTGATGTTGCATGGGCAAAAATGGATTTTTCCTTTCCCCACAGCAACATATTTGCACTGCCAAGTGCTGGTATGTTGAGAGATAATTACAGAGAGAATAAGACAGAGAAAAAGTGAGAAGGGGAGAGAGAGAGAGAGAGAGAGAGAAGGGTGGCAGGAGGTAGGGAAGCATAAATAGTGGCAAAGAGATAAAGACGATGTGGTGAAAGGAGATAGGAAGAGGAAGGTAGAATGAGAGATAGAGAGAACATCATTGAAAGACATAAGAGACAGAAATAGAGAGAGAGCCTGAAAAATAGAAGTAAATGAGAAAAAAGTGCATAAAAGCAAGAAATAAATCTTACTGGCTCTCCTGTCAGCCTTGGATCAACTAGAAAACAGCAATACCTACATCAGGCTGCTGTTTGCTGTTTATTGATTACAGCTCAGCACTGAACATCCCCTTAGTGCTAATCAACAAGCACCAGAACCTGGGCCTTTGCGCCTCCTTTTGCAACTGAATCCCTAACTTCCTCATCGGGAGACCTCGGTCTGTGCTGATTGCAAATACGACCTCCTCCTCATTGACAATCAACACTGGTACACATCAGTGATGTGTGTTTAGCTGACTGATCTACTCACTCTACACTCATGACTTTATGGCTATGCACAGCTCAAATACTATCTAAAATTTTGCTGATGACAGTGATCTCAGAAGGTAACAAGGAGGTATCCAGTAGTGAGATATATTACTGGTTGAGAGGTGCCACAACACCAACCTTTTGCACTCAAAGTCAGTAAGACCAAGGAATTGAATATGAATTTAAGGAAGGGAAAGTTGGGGCAATCAACACATCAATCCACATCAAGGGGTCAGCAAAAGAAAAAGTGAGATGCTTCATGTTTCTGGGTGTTAACATCTCTGAAGACCTATTCTGGTCCCAACATGTTTATACAAATATGAAGAAGCCAATGCCTATAACTGATTAGGACTTTGAGGAGATTTGGCATGACACAAAAGACTAGCATATTTCTAGTGATGTACCATGGAGAACATTCTATCTAGTTGTATCACCATATGATATGGAGGCACCAATGCACATGATCAGAAAAAGCTGCAGCAAGTTTGAAATTTAGCCATCTCCACTGTGGGCAAGAGCCTTCCACCATCAAGGAGATGATGGGATGTGCTCGGTAAATGCACTCCTTACATACACACACAAAATTTGTCTTGTCATTCTGCTGTCTTGCACTGAGTGTACACACTTTATTGTCTTCCTTGGTATACTCTCAACCGAGCTGATGCACTGGGGTTGGCTTTATGGTGCCTTTCCTGCCATGAAGAGAAGAAAGAAATTGCCTTTCAACTCACGAGAGAGTATTGGCCATGAATTTATGCTGTTGATGTAGCAGGCAAGTTCTTTTTTACGAGGTCGAGTTACTAGCTCGACGCTCAACCCAGCGTGCATGGGAGTGGGCTGGATTTGAACTCAGGACCTTCGCCCCAAAGTCCAGCGTTGATGCCACTATGCCACCAGCCAGCCATACACACCTGAATATTCCATTTCTTTAGTAATGGGGATGTGCAAATCTGTCTATGTTGTTTGTCTACTGTATTTAAGGCAGATACAGCTGTTTATTTTGCAATATGATCATAACTGCATTGTGGGGTGCATCATTATGTAATTCATGTGTAGTCTTAAGTTAACTTTGTGGGTAATTAAAGATGGTATGTCCTAGACCCTAATAACTGGGGCTCATCACCCTCAGTATGAGAGACATGGGGGCAGCCAGGTGTGCAGTACTTCTCCATTATTGTGTTTTCTGGTAGACATCATTTTGTAAATATTGGCAATTTTTTTTCACTATTTTCACTAATTTTTGTAAGTTTGATTTTTAATGTACAGGCATAGTCATAGCCCACACATCTAATAAGGAGGCATTAATCATTAAGGGCTCTCACCATTCAGAGTATACCCTCTTTATGACTATCAGGGAGAAGGTACAGGAGCCTGAAGACGCACAATGCTTTAGGAACAGCATTTTCCCCTCTGATAGGACCATAAAACCATGACCTTTTTGCCCTCTTTGCATTATGCATTTATTTTTATACATCTTTCTTATTGTGAATCATATTATTTTTTATGTATAACACTGTACTGCTGCTGTAAGAGAAAAAAAAAATCACAATAAGTATGGCACGGGCCCCAAGTCCTCAAGACCTTCTACAGGGACATCATTGGGTGCATCCTGACTGGCTGTATCACCACCTGCTAAGAAAACTGCATCAAATTTGATCGCTGGGCTCTTCAGGGACTAGTACAGACAGCCCGGTGCATCTGTGGATGTGAACGTCCCTCCATTTATAGCAGCAGATGCAGAAAGAAGGCCTGGAAGATCATCGGGAACACCAGTCACCCCAACCATAAACTGCTTCAGCTGCTTCCGTCTGGCAAACGGTACTGCTGCACAAAAGCCACCACCAGCAGGGTATGGGACAGCTTCTTGCTACATGCCATTAGACTTTTAAATTCACGTGTCTGTACATTGCAATGAAGTCATGAATTATAACATAACAGACCCTTATTTTACTCCCTCACGTTGTGGGATGGGTGTCAGATGTTAAATAAATTTTAAATGTGTCAGTGATAGTAATGCTGATTTTGGTTCTGATTCTGAAATAATTGAAAAAGAAAGGAACAAAGTTAGAGGAGAGAGGTGAGCGAGAAAAAGAGACAAAGGGAAAGTAACCGAAGATGTAATTGTGACTATATTTGAGAAGCTAATGGCGGAATGGCAGAACCGGTGTGCAAACACTCTTCGTTAAGGAGGCAGAGAATCAGTGAGCCACATCCATCATGATCAGGAAGGGCGAAACACCTACTGGGAGTGCTACTGCACTGATTTCATAGGAACATGGAAATTGCTAGATGAGGAAAGCATAATGTCCATTTAGATCTTTTATCATCCTGGCAGACACATGATATAATGGTTATGACACTGTTAACTAATTACAGCTATCTATCTCATTCAGTTAGTCTGCAATTGACCCAGAAATGTCACAAGGAAAACCACAGTGGCAGAAAGCTATGGAACCATTAGATTCAAAGTTATCTTTCTCTAGACAGCCCTGTTACAATTAACTTACGCCTTGATTTAAATTGCTCATATACTGTACTGCAATTTGTTATTCACAGAAAGAAATGTATCTAATTTGCATTTGAATGAAAGACACTCATCTCTGTGTCAAAACAATTTTATGTCAAGAAAACTGACAATAAGAGGAGTAGGAATGGCAACACTGACACAAAATTCTTAATATCGATAAACTAAATCAAAGAAATCACTTGGATATTTATTTTTTCATTAGTTTGGATGGGATTCCATGGTTATCTAATTCGTCTGTAGTCGTGTGATGTGAAGAATATTGCCATTGCACTGCATGAAAGGGCAGGAGTAAAAATAACTTGCACAACATTATTTGTGATATAATAATTTGTAATCAACAATTTCATACATAAAATTGCAAGGGGTGCCTCATAAGAACAAGAACAGGCAATCAGTCTCATGTAACTGCCCCAGTCAATAAGATCATGGCTGATTCCATTGGTAGCTAAATAATTATTCCTTAATTATTCAATGAAAGAATCTCCACCACACTCTTGGACAAAGAATGCCAAAGGGTTTTTACCCTCTGGGTGTGGAAATTCTCACTCATTTGTCCTGAAGGTGCCGTTTTGCTCTTTTTTTTGTGCAGGCAGGGACGGGGTTTTGGGGCTTGATGCTCTTGTTACTGCTTGTGCAATTTTTTTGCATGGGGTGGGGGTGTTGATGATCATGCTGCAGTTTGCATGATTTTTTTTCCTCGTAGGGAGGGTTGATCAGGTTGGCATTTGCGAGATTTGGTTTTTTGCTTGGGGGGTAGGTGTTTGACGTATTTCTTTTAATGACCTCCATGGTTTTCTTTGTTTCGTGGCTAGCTGGAGAAGACAAATCTCAGAGCTGTATACTGCATACATACTTTGATAATAAATAAACCTTTGAAACTTTGATGACACCCGGACCTAAGCACCCCAGTCAAGTCAAACATCATTTACCTCAACTGTTCTGTCGCAGTTAAACTAGATGGTCAGCCCATATAAGGACATAAATATTATAATAAACATGAGAAAGTCTACCGATATTGGAAATCCAAAGCTGCATACACAAAATTCTGGAGGAGCTCAGCAGGTCAGGCAGCATCTATGCAAATGAATTCTCAGTCAAGGTTTCAAGCCAAGATTTTGAAATGGAAAGCAACGCTTGAAGAATTATACATAGTGGTACAATTTCTCAGGAATATTTTTATCAATTATTTTAAAGCAGCTCTTAAGTCCGTTAATGTCAGTCTATATCCTATTCAGTTATTATGGACATGTTGTTCAAGCTTATTCAAAATAAATATCATAAATAAGCACTGTAAATATACAAACAATTCATGGAAACACAGAAGCCAAAGGATACTATTTCAGCCTATTCTTCATTAGTTGGCTTTATGCTTAATTGATCTCACATCGCCATAACATGTGGTATTTTGTCTTCAAAATGATAAACAAGCTGATAAAATAACCAGGGGTTGGGGGTTTATTATTTCATTCCTATGGTTTTGAAGGGTAAAGTGTGATTGAGTTAATTAAAGAGAATTGGTTTTGACCATTCAAAAGAGTGTGAATTTGTTACTGTTGAATGACAGAAACTTAGTGTCTTGAAGAAGGTTCTTGGTCCGAAATATCAACTGTTTATTTATTTCCATAGATGCTGCCAGACCCGCTGAGCTCGTCCAGCATGTTATGTGTGATGCTTCATATCTGTTTTGCTTCATTTTTTAGTTCACGGTCCATCTTTGAAATGATTGGTTCAAATAGGGTTGACATTTCCTTGTGAAACTTAAAGGAAATAATTCAACGGTACACTGTATTTTAAGTTACCTTTTTAGCACTGCCGACACTCATAAGCTTTCAACATATTTGATAACTTTGACAAATAGTTTAGCATGAGGTTGTACTTAGCCAGCTGTAAAACAAGGTTTTGCAGTTTACAATTGGAATACGCATGATGCATAGCATAGTGATCAGATTCAGCCTGGTTCCTGATGGTGGTTTATGCAGGAAATAGTTGGCTTAGTAGCAGTCAGCCACTTGGCAGAGCTTCTGGGCCATTGAGGAGCACACAGCAGAGACAGAGCATATACCATAGAGGGCTAGAAGCTTATTATCACATATCTAGGATAAGTTATTATATACTTATAAAACAAGATCGTGGGCAATGTTCTACACACAAATGCTGGAGGAACTCAGCAGGCCAGGCATCATCTATGGAAAAGCATAAACTTTCGATGTTTTGAGCTGAGATCTTTCTTCAGGACTGACGATGAACAATGTTTGCATTTTAACATGCTAATCTTTGAACATATCTATTTACTGCTATATTCATGACAAAATATCCATGTAAAATTTCATTAGTGGTTACCAATTTTATTTCTCCCTTATTTTCTTATATTATTGTTTTTGCATATCTCTCCTTTGACATTACTACAAATTAATTAGTTTTCAGAGTCTTGTGTTCATTATTAGACCTTCAGTTCTCTGAGAAACAAGAAAACAGAAAGACCATAACTTCAGAGAATTATTTCTCTTCTTAAAATGATTAAAGAACAGTTTTAATTATATAGGGTCATGTTACCTTAAGAAGGGAAAAATACTTCAAGGTGCTTATGTCCTGTAGTCAATTGGAAATTCAAGTATAAATTATGTTTTTTGTGCTTTTCAACAATTTCTATCGACCTTGCAATGAAATTTGTTTTATCACACTGCAAGACATAGTTTTTAAGTTTTTCATTACACTGGATTCAACCATAATACATGTTCCCTGATTTTGTTGAAGGCATTTTCCACGAAATACTTTTTTTTGATGTTATGTTTTGCAACGTACTGAATGGACTAGAATTAGAACTTGCATCTCTGGATTCATGAGGTTGGTTGTGTCAAGATGAGATGTTGCTAGGAGTGGCAGGCTCATTCTGAATATTGTGTTCAGGTCTATGAACAAAATCTCAGGAAGGATGATCAGAAATTTGAGTAGCAGATTTTGACTAACTTATTATGATATAGAAGGAAGTCATTGTACCTACTGAACTCAGGTCCATGTGATTCTCAGCAAAACAAACCCCTCAATCTTATTCTTGCCCCTCCTTATTTCCTGTATTCTCTCCTGAGCTCATTAACCCCCTCCTTTGCTGCTTACCTACACTAAGATGATATTTACAGTACACAGCACAATTAATCTTTCAGCTTTTTTGAGGGGGCGGTATTGAGAATTTTGAGCACCTAGGTGAAACCCACATGATCACAAGCTGAACGTATGAACTCCACACAGACAGCACAGGGGATCAAGATTGATTGTGTGTCCCTGGTGATATGAAGCAAATTAGCCTAGATTATAAACAGAGTCGGGCTCTATTCGGAGATGACACCAGGACACACTTCCAACATGCAGAGTCACAAGGTACAGAAAGAGGTTTTTTTGCTTGTCCACACTGACACCTCTTTACACTAAACCTATACGAATCCCATTTATTTTCCCCACATTCCCACCAACTCTCCTCAGATCCAAGCAATCACCCATACACTAGGGGTCAGTTGCAGTGGCCAAGTAACATACTGAACCATCTACACATCATTTGCACTAGACCAAAACCTCAAGAAGTTATTGAGGTGAAATGAAAATTTCAAAGTGAGATTCATTTTAGATAACGGCACTAAGAGCTTCGAAAACAAATTTGAGTTCAGATGTAGATGAGTAAAGATCTATTTGATGGTCAACCAAGATCAAAGAACTGAATGACTTGCCAGTACTTCTATGTCCTTTATGGTAAGCTTAAATATTCAACTACTGTGACAATCCAACACTGTTATTTAAGCGCAAGGAATTATTTAATCTCCATATTTTAATCTTATTTTTCATTAGCATTTTGGTAGTTTTAATTGCCTTAAAACATTAGTGACACTGATGTACAGAATCCCACCGCATCCCGCAATTAACTGCTATCAGATTCTGCAAAGGCTCCTCCCTCTCATTCAATAACTAGATTAAGAGTGTATGGAATAAATGTGAAAGAGAATGAAGAGCATAAATGATTCAGGATTCAAGTGTCTGTATTTATTTCCTATGGCAAATCACTTTAAATGTTCATCCATATTTTTTAACGCTTCCTTCAAGGCAACAATCTTTTAACTTGTTAATATTTTTTTACAATTTTATTTCTCAAACTGTAATGAGATGAGTATTAAAAATGAAAGTGGTTAAATCATTTGGCCAAGTACTATTACAAAGAGATTGAAACTGCAAGTAGGTTTCAAAAATACCTCAAAGAAATATTTCAGAAGAAATATGGATTTTGTTCCTCTAAGAACTGCTTCCACATTTTTTTGCAGTGGAAAAGATTGTGATTTATTTCACCAGTAAATGAAAATTACAGGAAATAATGAATGCTAATTTACGCACTAGAAGATAGGCAAATTCATTTTTTTAGCCTGTACTGGGATTTTAAGGGTTCATTATTTTTCAGTGAAAATTACAGCAATTTTAATATATAAAATTGAATACGTGTAGTAGATTGTGACTGAGGAAAAATCATGCTAAATATGTTTCATTATCATAATTAGGTGAATGTTCCATAATTAAGTAAATTGACAGTATTGTTGAAATGGAAAGAAATAGTAAATAGGAATATGTTCATTTTTGTTTTCCAATTAACAAGTTAATTTGATTTTGTTTACAAGAGGAATTTCATGCTTGAAGCTTATTTTTTATTGTCAGTAACAGAATTCAAATCTCAGCGGAGTTCTGGGTTTGCAAGTGAGGTAATAACAGAACATTTTGACAACTCAAAAAAATACACTACAGGCTTCGTCTCAGGAAGCTGATGTACTGAAAGTCAACAAAAGGACCATGAGCAAAGAGCCAATAAGAAGATCACCTGTGTTACAGCAACAGCCAATTGTCAGCAAACTTGATGTACTGAACAAAAATCAAACAAAAAGTGCATTTTTATTTATTTTTTATTTTTTGAGATGCAACGCAGAATAGGCCCTTCCAGCCCCACCGCCGAACAATTCCCCAATTTAATCCTAGCCTAATCATAGGACAATAGACAATGATCAATTAACCTATCAACTGGTATGTTTTTGCACTGTGGGAGGAAACTAGAGCACCCAGAGGAAACCATGTGGTCACAGGGAGAGCACACAAACTCCTTACAGTTGCTGGTACTGTAAAGCATTGTGTTAACCGCTATGCTACTATGTCGCACTGCCAAGTTATTGCTTCTTATTTTTCCCTTTTAAATCCTAAATCTGATCAGCTTATTATAGCTTCAGTCATTAACAACAAATAAACTTACTTCGGGTACAGTAAAGCTGTAACTTTAAATAAAATGAAAAATAACTAAAATGCATAAAACTTTTGGGCTGAGTTACAATTAAAGATTTCACTGCATAGTTGATATATTATCCCAAATTTTGCTTTTACTCTGCTTGAATTATTGTTGAGTGGTTAATCAAAATCACAAACAATTTCTGCTCCAAAAAATGATCTGAAAATATCAAACACATTTTTTTGCTATGTGAGGAACTAATTTTTCTCTTTGTTCTTCTTTTTCAAAATCAGTTTGACTTCTGTCATATGTTAATTGAAAATGAAATATGCACCTTGGAATCAAATTTTGTTGCTTCTATTTGATGAAGTTTCAATATATCATAACCAAAGGCTGTTAAATGCATTTTGTCTAGTCCCATAAAGAACTGTAGCTACCATAACCTTGGGGACAACAATCTTGACATTGGAAAAGATTTTTAAAAATCATCAAAAGTAGCCATAATAAAGTTACATTACATCTCCTCCCATCAGGCAGAAGATACAAAAGCCTGAAAACACATTCTGTACCACCAGGCTCAAGGACAGCTCCTATACTATTGTTATTGGACTAATGAATAGTATTAGACAATAAGTTACACTTTTGACCTCTCAATTTACCTCAATATGGTCTTGCATTTTATTGTCTGCCTGCCTACACTTGTTCTATAACGGTAACATTTCATTCTGCACTCTGTTATTGTTTTCCCTTGCACGACCTCAATGCACTAATGAAATGTTCTGTATGGATGAGGTGAAACAATTTTTTTTTGCTGTACCTCAGTACATATGACAGCAATAATTCAATTTACTAATCTGTACTTTGCAAAAGAGTGACTGTGACGAAAGTCTAATAGGTAATCAAAGGTTTTGTATGTACGTACAATAGAAAAAATACAATCAATGATGTGACCTTGTTTCTATGCCAAATCCTGAACCAATGTGTGTTGTAAACCTACCATTTAGCCAGGATAACAAAGGAAAGAGTTAGAACAGACTGGTACTTATTAAGTAAATAAATTTAGTACATATGTATTTAATGGGATTAGCTAGATCTACATTTTAAGTGTTATATTGTCAGAGTGCTCCTAGGAATGACCTCAAGATGATGTATATTTGAAAAACAGTTCACTTGTTTCTTGGCTTGCATTGTTGGCTAACACTACAACACAAGGATCATATTCTTGATTACCCAGCTGTACTCTCAGTGCAGCATCCTGAATTAGGTCCAATTAATACCCAATTCTCCATCCAGAATAGTGGTCAGTCTGTGCCAGACTTGACATCTTGTGCAGTTCACATCTAACAAAGTCTAATACTCATCATTTGCACTGATAAGTTAGGGAAATCAACACTGAGATGAGGTATCAAAACCCTCATAGAACAAAATAGAAAAAATAAATACTCCCAGATCACTTTCATTGACAGTGTGAACCAAAGAAAATACATCTCATTAGTAATACTGTTTAATACCTACACAAAAATGATCTGCACACCCAAGGGCAGTTAGAAGTTGTTTTGCAGATTATGGGTTGTTTTATTAGAAGAACAATATATTTTTGCTTGTTTAGTCCACAACCCAATGGTATAAACATTGCATTTTCCAATTTCAGGTAACTCCTACTACTTTGTCTCTCCAGGCTCCCCCCTCCTTCCAGTCCTTCCAAAGTTGTACCCTACCAATCCCCCTACCTCCAGCAACCCATCACCTGTTTTCATCCTCTTGCACCTGCAGCCGGAATATAAGGTGTTGCTCCTTCAACCTGAGTGAGGCTTCATCGCAGCGGTAGAGGAGGCCAGGAAGCTATGGACTGACATGTCGGAATGGGAATGGGAAATGGTATTAAAATGGGTGGCCACTGGGAGATCCCACTAATTCTCCATAATTTCTGCCATCTCCAAAGAAATCCCACCACCAAGCACAACCCACCCCCACCTTCAGCAGGGATCACTTATTACTTGATTCCCTTATCCATTCATCCCTCCATACTGATCTCCATCTTGACACTTATTCTTGCAACCGGAACAAAATGCTACACCTACTTCTATAACTACTCCCTCACTGACATTCGGGACCCCAAACAGACTTTCCAGGTGAGGCAACACTTCACCTGTGAGTCTGTTGAGGGCATCTGTTATATCCAGTGCTCCCAGTGTTGCCTCCTGTATATTTGGTTCTGTCTTCACTAAGGAGGACATAAATAATCTTCTGGAAATAGGGGACCGAGGGTCTAGTGTGATGGAGGAACTGAGGGAAATACATGTTAGTACGGAGGTGGTGTTAGGTAAATTGAAAGGATTAAAGGTAGATAAATCCCCAGGGCCAGATGGTCTGCATCCCAGAGTGCTTAAGCAAGTAGCCCAAGAAATAGTGGATGCATTAGTGATAATTTTTCAAAACTCTTTAGATTCTGGATTAGTTCCTGAGGATTGGAGGGTGGCTAATATAACCCTGCTTTTTAAAAAAGGAGGGAGAGAGAAACCGAAGAATTATAGACCGGTTAGCCTGACATCGGTGGTGGGGAAAATGCTAGAGTCAGTTATCAAAGGTGTGATAACAGCACAGTTGGAAAGCGGTGAAATGATCGGACAAAGTCAGCATGGACTTGTGAAAGGAAAATCATGTCTGATGAATCTCATAGAATTTTTTGAGGATGTAAGTAGTAGCGTGAATAGGGGAGAACCAGTGGATGTGATATATTTGGATTTTCAAAAGGCTTTTGACAAGGTCCCACACAGGAGATTAGTGCGCAAACTTAAAGCACACGGTACTGGGGGTATGGTATTGATGTGGATAGAGAGTTGGTTGGCAGACAGGAAACAAAGAGTGGGAATAAACGGGACCTTTTCAGAATGGCAGGCAGTGACTAGTGGGGTACCGCAAGGCTCAGTGCTGGGACCCCAGTTGTTTACAATATATATTAATGACTTAGACGAGGGAATTAAATGCAGCAGCTCCAAGTTTGCAGATGACACGAAGCTGGGCGGCAGTGTTAGCTGTGAGGAGGATGCTAAGAGGATGTGGGGTGACTTGGATAGGTTAGATGAGTGGGCAAATTCATAGCAGATACAATCTAATGTGGATAAATGTGAGGTTATCCACTTTGGTGGCAAGAACAGGAAAACAGATTATTATCTGAATCGTGGCCAATTAGGAAAAAGGGAGGTGCAACGAGACCTGGGTGTCATTGTACACCAGTCATTGAAAGTGGGCATGCAGGTACAGCAGGCGGTGAAAAAGGCGAATGGTATGCTGGCATACACAGCAAGAGGATTCGAGTACAGGAGCAGGGAGGTTCTACTGCAGTTGTACAAGGCCTTGGTGAGACCACACCTGGAGTATTGTGTGCAGTTTTGGTCCCTTAATCTGAGGAAAGACATTCTTGCCATAGAGGGAGTACAAAGAAGGTTCACCAGATTGATTCCTGGGATGGCAGGACTTTCATATGATGAAAGACTGGATCGACTAGGGTTATACTCGCTGGAATTTAGAAGATTGAGGGGGGATCTTATTGAAACGTATAAAATTCCAAAGGGATTGGACAGGCTAGATGCAGAAAGATTTTTCCTGATGTTGGGGAAGTCCAGAACGAGGGGTCACAGTTTGAGGATAAAGGGGAAGCCTTTTAAGACTGAGATGAGGAAAAAGTTCTTCACACAGAGAATGGTGAATCTGTGGAATTCTCTGCTACAGGGAACAGTTGAGGCCAGTTCATTGGCTATATTTAAAAGGGAGTTAGATATGCCCTTGTGGCTAAAGGGATCACGGGCTATGGAGAGAAGGCAGGTACAGGGTTCTGAGTTGGATGATCAGCCATGATCATACTGAATGGCGGTGCAGGCTCGAAGGGCCGAATGGCCTACTCCTGCACCTATTTTCTATATTTCTATATCAGTGGGACCCAACCTAGATTGGGAGACTGCTTCACTGAGCTACTATGCTTCCTCCTCCTGAAAAGCAGGATTTCCCAGTAGCTATCTATTTTAGTTACCCTTCCCATTTCCTTTCCGACATGTCAGTCCATGGCCTCCTCTATTGTTGCAATGAGACCGCACTCAGGTTGGAGCGCAGCAGCTTATATTCCTTATGGGTAACCTCCAACCTGATGGCAAGAGCATCGATTTCTTGAACTTCCAGTAATGCCCTCTCCCATCCCAACCCCACCCCTCCTGTTCCTTCACATTCCCCGTTCCCACTTTCCCCTCTCATAGCTATCCATCTCCTCCTTCTGGAGCTCCTCCCCCTTTCTTTTCTTTCATGGCCTTCTGTCCTCTCCTGTCAGATTCTGCCTTCTCCAGCCCTGTATCTCTTTCACCAACCAACTTCCCAGCTCTTTACTTCACCCCTCCACCACCTCTCCCCCCCAGTTTCACGTATGCATTTCTTCCTCCCCTTCCCCCACCTTCATACTCTGACTCCTCGTCAGTTTTGTTCTCCATTCCTGGTGAAGGGCATTGGCCCAAAATGTTGACTATACTCTTCTCTGTAGGTGCTGTCTAGCCTGCTGAGTTCCTCCAGCATTTTGTGTGTGTTGCTCGGATTCCAGCATCTGCAGATTTTCTTTTGCTTCCCACTATCTCCTTCCTTATTTCTCAAGTTGCAGCAGCTGTAGTCTTTGTGTCACAACATCACCCTCCAGCTTCTGTTTTCACTTTCACTCTCCCCTCCACCTCCTGGCGCCACGTGCCCATCATTCTTTGACTCTATTCAGTCTACCAACCACAAACAGGCCTCTGTCACATCCCTCCCCCGATCATTTTGACTGGCTATCTCCCCTCTTCTCTTTAAGCCCTGGTGCAAAGTATTGACTCCAAAACAATGCCTGGCCTGCTGAATTCCTCAAGAAATTTACGTGTGTGGCTTGGACTTCCAGCATCTGAAGATTGTCTTATTTTCCAATGCTAATTCCTTTTTGCTCACGAAGACGTCTAGACCTGCTGAATTTCTCTTGTAGGTATTTACTGGTTCAGTTGTACTTTGGGGTTAATATTTTGTACAGGTACAATGCACAAGAAAATAAAGGGTATATTGCTTTTAGATGGAACAGTTCATATTACCACAATCTTAGGAGATACATTTTCTGTAGCAATCAAATACATTTTCAGTACAAATGCCTAACCTTTGTCAGTGGAGCATTTAATGGCCGAGACAGCTTTGTGATTCCTCTATTGCACTTTCTATTCATACGCTGGCCCATTATACCAAGACATGTGAATTGCCCACTGTTAACCAGTGTGGTATGGCGATGTAAATAATATTCTGACAGTTCATGCATCAGTGTCAGTTTCTATACTAAAAGGAAAGCTTGAGTTACTTTTTTTTCTGCTGTCTCCTGTGGCAATAGTAGAAAGCAGGCATTTAAGAGAACAAAAAGAAATCAAGCACATTTGCTGATGTATGTGAAGAAATAGCAGCCTGAAAATTGAGCACAAAGAAAGCTTATTTCTCAGAAAAGCTATAAAATTAAATGCCAAATCGTTTCCACAGCTTTGAAGTGCGATAAAGCTTAGCTGGATACTCTTAAAAAATCCCCAGCTCTCAAGTTGTACACATGAACAATTTATTTGTGATGCTGATGCCAGACCAGCTACGTAGGGAATATATCTCATCCCCAATAGCCTCGACTGTGACGTTATGTAAAATATTCGCTAAATTTCATCTTGCCTTTGAGCTCAATATGACCTTTGTCCCCATTGTACCCTGTTAGGTTGCTCTGGGAAAATTTACTACATTGAACCCAAATATATTGGTCCGATTTTGGGTTGTGGATTTTGACCTACAGCAATTTTGAAACAACTCATTTCCTCTGCACTCTTATTTGAGAACTGCCATTTGGAATGTTTGTAATCTTGAGGTTGGCAAAATAACTTCCTTGAGTTATAAGAAATCAGATCAATTGCAAGCATAATTTGGAACATTTTGTTGAGTTGTTCCCCATTTAAAAAGTTTCACAATCCAACATTGTTCCTAAATGAAATATCACCCTCTCCCACCTACCCAAATCTTCTCATGATATTGTTCCTTGCAACTGTAAGCCATAGAATACTCATTATTCCCCTGGATCCTAACAGTCTTTCTTCCAATGGAACAACACTTCTTCCTATTTAGTGTACTACTTTCTTTCTTCACAATGTGGTCTCCTCTACAATGTTGGAACCAAACTCAGACTGGGCAAATGCTTTGTAGAACGCTTGGGTTCATTTAACAGGAGTGACCCTGTTGTCAGAAACAATGATTCTTTCTCCCACTTCCACTCTAACCTACTGTCTCCTGCACTGTTACAACAAAGCCAATTGAGAGCCTGAGAAATAGCACCTCACATTCTGTCAGGGCACATTGCAGCCTTCTGGGTATAACAAAGAATTCTACAGGTAATTGAATTTTTCTCTGTATCGGTCATCTATATATGATATTGGTTCAGTGTTTTCCACCTCTTTTCTCTCTGGGAATGTAGAACATACCCTGTCTAACTTCCCGGTCAGGCATCCCTGCTCACCTATTGCTCATTCTTCATCTACGTTCTCAATCTTCCATTGCTCCAGTTCACTTGACTGACCATATAATCCTGTTTACAGTGTATCGTCATGATCAACCCAGTTTTTCCAAATCAGAGACACTCTAATTCCCCCATCCTCCCTGCAGTTTGACTATCTTTTTTTGCCTCCTTCCCAGTTCTGATCAAGAACCTACAACCTGAAACATTTGTTCGGTTTCTCTTCCCACAGATGCAGCCAGACTCGCTGAGTAGTTCCGGCATTTTCTGTTTTGATTGTTATTCCAAGGTGGTGCTTTTAATGGTGGAGTTTGCACTTTATCAGTGTTATCAATTACATATTATTGCATTTTATTATTACATGAGGCTTTCCAAAAAGGACTTGGTCAGACACTTAAGAGAAAATAATTATCAGGACTTTGGGGAAGGGGCAGGAGAGTGGAAGTGAAGTGGTTGCACTTGGAGGAACAGAGAGTTAGCATGGGAACAACCCTTTTGCCCATCAAGTCCATGATGACCACAAAGCAATCACTTAAATTCATCTTACTCTTACTCATCTTATTCATCCGACAGTCCCATCGCCTCTCCTCAGATCCCACCGTTCACCCGCTCGTTACAGACAATGTGCAGTGGCCAATTAACCCAACAACACACACATTTTGTATGTGGGAGGAAACCCATGCAGGTGCAGGTAGAACTCCACACAGGCAGCACCCAAGGTCAGGATTGAACCTGAGTTTCCAGATCTATGAGAAACAGTACTACAGTGAAACCCCGTTATAACGCGATTGTTTGGGTCCATAAAATGTCTTCACGAAAAAATCAGGGTCACGCTAAATCAGGGTTGTTGTTACTGTACACAAATTAATTTTTAGTAAAGCTTTTTAATACAAAAACAACAAATAAAAACATTCAAGAATATCAGCAATCATCATTTACAGTTTATTTCTTTAAAAGGTGATCTACAAGGAGTCATCGAGGCTGACATCTTTGGCTGGCTTCAGGTGTTTGGCTTTTAGTCCTGCTTCTTCTTCAACTTTGCAAAACGACGCACGTCACTTTTCTTCGTGAGATTTCCCGCCACGAAGTGTTGATTCCGGTATCGCGCGGTCTCGTGCAACTTGAATTTGACTTTTAGTCTTGATCGCGTCAAGTGTATGAAGCTTATCTTTCATAGAAAATAAGATTTTCTTTTTCTAGCAGTTTGTTCCATTTTGAGCAAAAAAAAGTCCAATGACTCACACAAAATGCTGGTGGAGCGCAGCAGGCCAGGCAGCATCTGGTCGAGACCCTTCGTCAGGACTAATGGAAAAAAGAGATAGTAAGAGATTTGAAAGTGGGAGGGGGAGGGAGAGACCCAAAATGATAGGAGAAGACAGGAGGGGGAGAGATGCAGTCAAGAGCTAGGAAGTTGATTGGCAAAAGGGATACAAGGCTGGAGAAGGGGGAGAATGGATTGACATGGATATGGATGGACATGGAGTTCAATGACTCATCGCATTATATCCAAATTTGCGTTAAATTGGGGAGCATAAAATTGAGGTTTCACTGTATTTGTTGTTCTGCTGTGCTGCTGTAGGGCGTTGGGACAAACTTGATCATCTCAGTGTCCCCAATGTATCCTGCAATGCTTTTATTCCATGACTCCCATACATTCTTTTGGTATAAAAGCATCAGTTCCCAAGCAAAACATTCCATGACTTCCATGTGTTCTGTTGGTATAAAATCATCAGTTGCCAAGAAAGACATAAGCATTTTAATTGCTGCTGTATTGTAGCTTCATGTTCCCATATAAAATGACACATAGCTGAGAGGTAGTCACAGGAATTGAAATTCAGTCAAGTAGCTCTCAAGATGTCAAGCTGTAAAGAGGTTATAAGTATCAAAACATTTATTTGCAGCCAGTATTCACTTGAACCGTGCTATGGGAAAAACAAATAAAAACAATGCAATGACTGGAGAGAATGGTGAAGAAATGTAAAACACAATACTGTTATAAAAGTCACAAAAAAACTATTAAAATTTTTATTGATTTACCCCAAAAGTAATTTATATCTGAAATACAACAAACAATTGGAACTCAGCATGCTCTCTCAAATACCTATTCAAACATTCTTTGAATTATGGAAGAAGTATGTTTTTGAAAAATATCTCACTAGGTTACATTTTATAAATCAAAGCAGTTGGATAAAATGTAATATGGGTGTTTTCAGATGGAAAAGGTAAAAGATTCATAAACAGAAAAAGGTAAGGTAAAAGGTCAATAACATTATAGCAAACGTGTAAATTGAATGTCAGTAAATCAAGACATGTCAGTTGAATAGAATCAATAATCTGTTTTCTTGGTTGAGTTAATTAGACTATAAGACCCTAAGATATAGGAGCAGAAGTAGGCCATTTGGCCCATTAAGTCTGCTCCGCCATTCAATCTTCCAGTTCTTCCAGTCATCCCCACTCCCCTGCTTTCACCCCATACCCTTTGATGCCCTGGCTAATCAAGAACCTATCTATCTCAGCCTTAAATACACCCAATGACTAGGCCTCCACAGCCAAATGTGGCAACAAATTCCACAGATTTACCACCCTCTGGCGAAAGTAATTTCTCTGCATCACAGTTCTAAAAGGATGTCCTTCAATCCTGAAGTCGTGCCCTCTTGTCCTGGAATCCCCTACCATGAGAAATAACTTTGCCATATCTGACCTGTTCAGGCCTTTTATCATTCGGAATGTTTCTATAAGATCCCCCCCACCCCATTCTCCTGAACTCCAGGGAATAGAGCTCAAGAGCTGCCAGACATTCTGCCAAGAGCTGCCTTTGTTTTGACCATAATTGAAGGACAAATATGGTCAAAACAAAGGGAGTAACTCTAATGTTTTCCTCAACATAATATTCTTAGAAATTCACCTTAGAGCAAGGGTTCCCAACCTTTTTTATGCCATGGAGTCTTACCATTAACTAAGGGGTCTGTGAACCTCAGGTTGGGAACCCCTACCTTAGAGAACAGACAGGATGAGTCTGTACAAGAGAATAGTTTTTTCACAACTTTTCACTGTAATGTCGATTTCATGCTAATGTTTCTCCATTTCGGTACATTCCATGAATCAGTAGAAAGCCAGACATAGTTTAGCAATGGGAACTCACTTGCATCAATGGTGAAGAATGGATGTGAGAGATTTAGATCTGTCCGGCAACTAGCAAAGCTTGAGACTGTTGTTTTTCCATCTGTCGACTTTTCTCTATCATACATAGGGTTTGTTTTGCAGCCCCGAAACTTTCATTGCCAGCTACTCACACCCCACTCCCTCCACAGCCGAAACACCACCCAACCCCTTCCTTCTCCATGGTGCTGCAATGTCCTATTATCAAAAAAAGAACACCCTTCCAGAAAGGTCAGCTGCAAACACTGGTGCTCATAGAATTCATTTGCAGAAGCCTGCATCAATAGTAAGTATAATGTTATACTTATAATAAGGATATTACTTTCAACGTGGCAAGCCAGGCAGACTGAATATGACAGCCGTGCAGACAAAGCAACTGGAATTAGAATGCATAAATGCAATTGGTAAGTTTCAATATATGGTAGACATCTAGTTAGTTGTATTACTCACTTTCATTTGAAAATATATTTTTCACTGCAATATAATAGTTTTTTTTGGAGAAAAAAAGAGAGTTCGTTTCATAAATTGTTGTTTTTAAGTTGATAAACAATTTGTCTGACTTTAATTAACCCTCCTCTTACAGTTGTCTCATTGTAAATGCAGCCATTACTATTTCTATGTTGAAAACAACACTGAATATCTCTTTGCAGTAGGCTGGGGAATACATTTATGATGAATAGAGTGAGTTAAAAAAAAGTCAACTCAACAATCAAATCATTTTGAATAAAATGTCAAGCAAAGGTCCCACAAATAAAGCTTAGCTCCATTATGTTTGACAGTTACAAAATTCATGTTTTTGAAGTTGAGAGTTCTGCCATTTCATATCCAGTCAGGCTGCCCAAGCTCCCATTATTCCCATTTATCTAGACAGCTTTAGTAAGCAGACAAATTCCAAGAATTCTGCCATATGTCTTTAGGAGACATGCATCAATAGTAACGAAAGTAGCACATTGTCTTGAAATCCCAACCGATTCATTAATGTTCTTCAGGGGAAGAAAATCAGGCCATTTCCTCCATCTGGCATGTGTGATTCATTTGTGGAGTCATAACATGATAAGAGTGATACAGCACAGTACAGGCCCTTCAGCCTGTTGAATTCACACCAAACATTAACCACCCATTTTTACTAATCCTACATTATATTTTTTTAAATACTCTCTAAAAGAGACTGGAAAACAGTTTGGTCCAGAGCAAATTGCAAGAGGCAATAAATACTCATCTCACTAGCAATGGCCATTTTCCATAAAGTAAAGATTCAGTCACCCTCAATTAGCATTAGCAAGTCTCTAACTTGTCACTCAATAGACTCACAGCTATTTCACAATTAAACATTTCAGAGCGTCCAAAGCTCCAAGAGAAATTTCTTCAAGGCAATGTCTGAATCTATTAAAACATTTTACCTGTACCCAATAAGCCCTAAATATCTTTTGATAACATAGTTGTTGCCAGAAAGTCATCACTTACTATGTATATGCATATTCTTTAGGTAATAGTCAATATTTTGCACAGGAACATCAGAGATTCTCCAGTAACCATTTGCAATGCAGCATGTCCACTGTAATCTTGAAGTTCTGGGTAGCTACTTGCTTCTTTTTTTTCTCTCAAGTGTACTCCAACAACAGCACAAAGTTGTGGCCATTCCCCAGCAGACACAGTGTGAAATTGCACTTGCAACTTATTTCAGCATACAACTGCTGGGCTGCTTCTGCACTGATTCCTTCCATCCATATAAAATTCCAATATCCTGATACATCCTGGGTTTTGGTGGTGCTGAATCAGATTTTTTTTTTCCAAACCATTGGATGTTATTTTATATCTCAAAATTATTTTACTTTTAAAATGTATATTCATTCAAAAAATGTGTGATTTGCCGGCTTAGGCAACCTTTAATTCTTCATCACTAGTTAGCCTTGCAAAGGTGCTAGCAAACTGCCTTTTTGAACCACCATAGACCTTCAGGTCCAGGTATACTCAGAATGCTCTTAGGGAGAGAGTTCCAGGATTTTAACCCAGCAATGGTGAGGTGTATTTTAAATAATATGTAGTATCATAAATTTTACAGTGAACCTGATAACTTGGAAGCATGGAAATTAGAAAGTAAGTGTTGGGACAAGACACTTGATAGGTTGAAAGGAAACACAGAAACCAGGGCCACCTTATGTAGGTGGAAAAGGAGAGCTGGGACTAGCGTCCTGGAGTGCTAGTGGGAGGGTGGGAGCCAGGTACCAGAAGAATGAAAAGGGAATGTGCAAAGGTTACCTGGTGACCCAGGTGCCAAACCATCAGAACTCCTGAATGATTGAATTGTGAATTATCGGAGCTGTGAGGCATTAAGTATTGGTTTAATATTTTTTTTAAAATTGGGAGCAAAGAATCATGTGTAAATTACTGATACAAATAGTTGCTTTTCAGATTGCCATGAATTGCTTTGAAAAAAAAGTATACTTAGAGACATAGAAACATAGACAATAGGTGCAGGAGTAGGCCATTCGGCCCTTTGAGCCTGCACCGCCATTCAGTATGATCATGGCTGATCATCCAACTCAGAACCCTGTACTAGTCTTCCCCCCATACCCCCTGATCCCTTTAGCCACAAGGGCCATATCTAACTCCCTCTTAAATATAGCCAATGAACTGGCCTCAACTGTTTCCTGTGGCAGAGAATTCCACAGATTCACCACTCTCTGTGTGAAGAAGTTTTTCCTAATCTCGGTCCTAAAAGGCTTCTCCTTTATCCTCAAACTGTGACCCCTCGTTCTGGACTTCCCCAACATCGGGAACAATCTTCCTGCATCTAGCCTGTCCAATCCCTTTCGGATTTTATATGTTTCAATAAGATCCCCCCTCAATCTTCTAAATTCCAAGGAGTATAAGCCTAGTCAATCCAGCCTTTCATCATATGAAAATCCTGCCATCCCAGGAATCAATCTGGTGAACCTTCTTTGTATTCCCTCTATGGCAAGGATGTCTTTCCTCAGATTAGGGGACCAAAACTGCACACAATACTACAGGTGTAGTCTCACCAAGGCCTTGTACAACTGCAGTTGTACCTCCCTGCTCCTGTACTCGAATCCTCTTGCTATGAATGCCAGCATACCATTCGCCTTTTTCACCGCCTGCTGTACCTGCATGCCCACTTTCAATGACTGGTGTATAATGACACCCAGGTCTCGTTGCACCTCCCCTTTTCCTAATCGGCCACTACTCAGATAATAATCTGTTTTCCTGTTTTTGCCACCAAGGTGGATAACCTCACATTTATCCACATTAAATTGCATCTGCCATGAACTTGCCACTCACCTAACCTATCCAAGTCACCCTGCATCCTCTTAGCATCCTCCTCACAGCTAACACTGCCGCCCAGCTTCGTGTCATCCGCAAACTTGGAGATGCTGCATTTAATTCCCTCATCCAAGTCATTAATATATATTGTAAACAACTGGGGTCCCAGCACTGAGCCTTGCGGTACCCCACTAGTCACTGCCTGCCATTCTGAGAAGGTCCCGTTTATTCCCACTCTTAGTTTCCTGTCTGCCAACGAATTCTCTATCCACATCAATACCTGACCCCCAGTACCGTGTGCTTTAAGTTTGCACACTAATCTCCTGTGTGGGACCTTGTCAAAAGCCTTTTGAAAATCCAAATATACCACATCCACTGGTTCTCCCCATCCTCTCTACTAGTTACATCCTCAAAAAATTCTATGAGATTTGTCAGACATGATTTTCCTTTCACAAATCCATGCTGACTTGGTCCGATGATTTCACCGCTTTCCAAATGTGCTGTTACCACATCTTTGATAACTGACTAGCACTTTCCCCACCACCGATGTCAGGCTAACCGGTCTATAATTCTTCAGTGTCTCTCTCCCTCGTTTTTTAAAAAGTGGGGTTACATTAGCCACCCTCCAATCCTCAGGAACTAGTCCAGAATCTAAAGAGTTTTGGAAAATTATCACTAATGCATCCACTATTTCTTGGGCTACTTCCTTAATCACTCTGGGATGCAGACCATCTGGCCCTGGGGATTTATCTGCCTTTAATCCCTTCAATTTACCTAACACCACTTCCATACTAACATGTATTTCCCTCAGTTCCTCCATCTCACTGGACCCTCTGTCCCTTACTATTTCCGGAAGATTATTTATGTCCTCCTTAGTGAAGACAGAACCAAAGTAGTTATTCAATTGGTCTGCCATGTCTTTGCTCCCCATAATCAATTCACCTAAAATAATACGCTTTAACAATATTATTGATTTAACTAGTTTCCTTTTTAAGACGATCATCCATGGCTTTCTTTGTTCGTTTTCATGGAGATAGCTCATTCTGTCTCGTCCCATCTCTGCACCCCACCCCATTCCCTACATGGTCGTATTACATTGATGCCGCAGAAGGCCCACCACGACAGTGGAACTGAATGCTCCCACAACGTTCCTCTTGGAGGATACTCAAGTCATAAACTGATTCAAGCATTTGTTGTGAGTGTGGATGTCTCAAAACCATGGGAAATTCCTGGCCAATAGCTTGCCTAGACAGCATGAAAAAGATTAGCTGCAAAAGGGATGGAAGTATTTAGCAGAGCAATTTTACTGGGGAGTTACATCACTTAGATAGTTTTTCCTTGATAGTGGCAGTACATGTTCAGAGAGCAGTGAAAGACTAAAGAACATAAATATTAGCATTTTTGTCATGTGTACAGTACTGTGCAAAAGTCTTAGGTACATATATACAGCTAGGGTGCCTATTTGTCAATGTGGAGTAAAGAATGAGCAGGAGTAAAAGATGTTGGAATGGTGAGGGTGGAGTGCTGCAGGATGGTTGTGGAGCAGGTGACAGAGGAGTGCCAGGAACGGGGGTTGGGGGGGTGTTGTGGTGGCACAGGGCAGATACACCCTGAGACAACAGGCAGGGTCATTTGATTCAAACAATTGTTTTATTGATTATTACAAAATATCTCTCCCTCCCCTCTCCCTTTCCCTTTTCCAATCCATAATTTCCCCCTCTCTTTTCCCTGCCACCTTCCCCCACTGAGTCCACAATACAGACCCATATCAGAATCAGGCTTATCATCACTCGCATCCGTCATGTTTTTTTTTGTGGCAGCAGAATAGTGCAATACATACAATTACTACATTACTGTGCAAAAATCTTAAATACCCTAGCTATGGAAACATGCCTAATATGTTTGCTCAGTACAGTGAGATGCATCATCTGGATCAATGACCAAACTACAAGTGTTACCACAGCATGGCCACAACTTAGCAACCTACGAACCTTGGAATGTGTGAGGAAACTGGAGCACCAGAGGAAACCCACATAGTCACAGGGAGAATTTAAAAACTCCTTCGTGACAGTAGCAGTAATTGAATCCCGACCGGTAGCACTCTAATGTGTTATGTTAGCCGCTATGTTACATTGCAGTTAGTGAAATATATGGGATCCTTGGTATCTCTTGCTGCTGCCTGTAAGCATTTTGCACTTTCTCCCCGTGACTGCATAAGTTTCCTTTGGCAGCTCCGGTCTCCTTCTGCAGTCTGAAGATGTACCAGTTGGCAGGTTAATTGGTCATTGTAAATTCTCCCATGATTAGGTTAGGAATAAATTGGGGGATTGATGGGCAGCATAGCTCGAAGGGCCAGAAGGGCTTATTCCGGCACTGCATTCCAATAGATAAATAAACAAACAAACAAACAAGCAAACAAATAAATAAATGTAGAAGTTAAAGCTGGATATGCTGAAACTTTAGAAATGCTGCTGGGATATGTGTCCAATTCAGATCATAATCTGTTCAGAAGGTCTGAGGGATGATAGAGAAGATACTTTGTGGGGTGAGGGATTTCCATGGCAACATTAGAATGGAGAGTGTGGGGTCGTTCTGCTTGCAGTAAACAAGGTTGGCAAGAAAACAGAAATGTACCTCTGATAGATTTAGACAGGTGAGTATAATATTAACATGTGAATTACAAATTTGGACTCTTGGCTCAACAAACCTGCTCCACCGTGTATTCAGATCCTGGTTGATCTGAATGCAACTTCAAATCAACAATCTCCCCTACCCCTACCTTCACTTTTTCAAGAATTCTTCTTCTGCCTGTAATATATTCAAAGCATTTGATATTACCACTCTTTAAGAGAAAGTTTTCTAATAATTCACCCACCCACTGATAGAAACAAAGGCATCATCTTCATTGGTAAATTTAACAACTTCTTTTTAATTAGTGACCACTAGTTTCAGAATCTCCCAAAGGAGGAAAGATCCTATCCTTATAAACTTGTTAGGATCTCTTACGTTTTAATCATGTAATCTCCCATTCTTTTCAGCTCCAGCAGACATAAACTTCACTGAATAATCTTTCCTCATAAGACTTTCAACCCATTCTATATTCAGTCTACCTAACGTTTTTTGAACTGCTTCTAGAGTCCTGGCACCTTCTTACAGTAGATATACATTGTGGACTTCAGAAAGGGTAAGATGACAGAACACAACTCTAGTCCTCATCAGAAGTAGAAAGATTGGGCAGATTCAAGTTCCTGTATGTCAATATCTCTGAGGATCTAACTTGGATCCAACTTATTGATGCAGCTACAAAGAAGGTATGACAACAACTATATTTCAACAGGAGTTTAAGGAGATTTAGTATGTCTCCAAAACACTCGAAAGCTTCTACAGATGTATCTTCTACAGATGTACCATGGAGAGCATTCTAATTGGCTGCATCACAGTCTGATATGAGGTAGGGGGGCAGGATTACTGCACAGGTTAAAACTAAGATGCAGAGAGTTGTAAACTTAGTCAGCTCCATCATGAGCACTAGCCCCCCTAGTATTCAAAAAGGCGGCGTGTGTCATTAAGGACCCCCATCACCCAAGTTATCTCCTGTTCTCATTCACAGATTTTTTCTCTCTGTTGCTAGCATTGCATTATACTGCTGCTACAAAGTCAACAGGTTCCACAACATATGCCAGTGACACTAACCCTGATTCTGTGAAAGATGTTCTAATTATTAGATGGTACAAGAGTGAGTATAATAAATTCAACATGATGGTCAAAAATGAGAAGAATGTGAGAAAACTGACATGTATTTTTTTTATACATTGTGGAACTGTCACAGCTTTGTGGGTCAAATTGTCCTCGAGAGGACACTTGTATTATTTTCCCACTTGCATTGTCCTGTTCCAGACACAAAGGACATAGAACATGGAATATAGAACAGAACTGCCTATTACAGGCCCTTTGGCCCAGAATGTTATGCTGACGTTTTAACTTACTCGAACT